>NC_079211.1:151914793-151989606 GCF_029633865.1 Lampris incognitus | reverse complement strand
GGGATGTGATGTGTCGGTGGACACGTGGGGGTCTGGGGATCTTGCAGAGTGGAGAGACAGACCGTCATGAGTTATGGGGGATGTGATGTGTCGGTGGACACGTGGGGGTCTGGGGATCTTGCAGAGTGGAGAGACAGACCGTCATGAGTTATGGGGGATGTGATGTGTCGGTGGACACGTGGGGGTCTTGGGATCTTGCAGAGTGGAGAGACAGACCGTCATGAGTTATGGGGGATGTGATGTGTCGGTGGACACGTGGGGGTCTGGGGATCTTGCAGAGTGGAGAGACAGACCGTCATGAGTTATGGGGGATGTGATGTGTCGGTGGACACGTGGGGGTCTGGGGATCTTGCAGAGTGGAGAGACAGACCGTCATGAGTTATGGGGGATGTGATGTGTCGGTGGACACGTGGGGGTCTGGGGATCTTGCAGAGCGGAGAGACAGACCGTCATGAGTTATGGGGGATGTGATGTGTCGGTGGACACGTGGGGGTCTGGGGATCTTGCAGAGTGGAGAGACAGACCGTCATGAGTTATGGGGGATGTGATGTGTCGGTGGACACGTGGGGGTCTGGGGATCTTGCAGAGTGGAGAGACAGACCGTCATGAGTTATGGGGATGTGATGTGTCGGTGGACACGTGGGGGTCTGGGGATCTTGCAGAGCGGAGAGACAGACCGTCATGAGTTATGGGGGATGTGATGTGTCGGTGGACACGTGGGGGTCTGGGGATCTTGCAGAGTGGAGAGACAGACCGTCATGAGTTATGGGGGATGTGATGTGTCGGTGGACACGTGGGGGTCTTGGGATCTTGCAGAGTGGAGAGACAGACCGTCATGAGTTATGGGGGATGTGATGTGTCGGTGGGGGTCTGGGAATCTTGCCGTCCTCTGACAGACTTATTGCAGTTTTGCACCACTGCATTGTTTAACTCGGATTCTGGGCTGACATACAGGTACCATGTGGTCTGGAGGAACCATAACATGTATGTACATGTAGGTACCATGTGGTCTGGGGGGACCATAACATGTATGTACATGTAGGTACCATGTGGCCTGGAGGGACCAGAACATGTGTGTACATGTAGGTACCATGTGGTCTGGGGGGACCATAACATGTGTGCACATATAGGTACCATGTGGTCTGGGGGGACCAGAACATGTGTGCACATGTAGGTACCATGTGGTGTGGAGGGACCAGAACATGTGTGCACATGTAGGTACCATGTGGCCTGGAGGAACCAGAACTTGTGGGTAGGGTCACTACACAATGCAGGGCATCTTACTGGTCAGACCAGAGAGGGTGCAGGCGTTAACCTGGTTTGACTGGTGTAAGGGGAAAGCTGCATACTTCCGACTCATCTGCGATGATGTTGAGGTTCATGTGGAGGTTCATGTGGAGGTTCACGTGGAGGTTCATGTGGAGGTTCGCGTGGAGGTTCACGTGGAGGTTCGCGTGGAGGTTCACGTGGAGGTTCATGTGGAGGTTCACGTGGAGGTTCACGTGGAGGTTCACGTGGAGGTTCATGTGGAGGTTCACGTGGAGGTTCACGTGGAGGGTCATGTGGAGGTTCATGTGGAGGTTCACGTGGAGGTTCACGTGGAGGGCCATGTGGAGGTTCACGTGGAGGTTCACGTGGAGGTTCACGTGGAGGGTCACGTGGAGGTTCATGTGGAGGTTCACGTGGAGGGTCATGTGGAGGTTCACGTGGAGGGCCACGTGGAGGTTCACGTGGAGGTTCACGTGGAGGTTCACGTGGAGGGTCACGTGGAGGTTCACGTGGAGGTTCACGTGGAGGTTCACGTGGAGGGTCACGTGGAGGTTCACGTGGAGGTTCACGTGGAGGGTCACGTGGAGGTTCACGTGGAGGTTCACGTGGAGGGTCATGTGGAGGTTCATGTGGAGGTTCACGTGGAGGTTCACGTGGAGGTTCACGTGGAGGGCCACGTGGAGGTTCATGTGGAGGTTCACGTGGAGGTTCACGTGGAGGGTCACGTGGAGGTTCACGTGGAGGGCCACGTGGAGGTTCATGTGGAGGTTCACGTGGAGGTTCATGTGGAGGGTCATGTGGAGGTTCACGTGGAGGTTCACGTGGAGGGCCATGTGGAGGGCCATGTGGAGGGCCAGGAATACGGGTCGTGGCACTGTGGTATAAATGAACTCCTGTCGGTTCTTGTCATCTGGTTGTTTGTCAAGATTTTCAACTCTTGTGAGCAAATGCTGGTGAGTGGTTGAAGCTGGCGCCCTGTTAAAAAGCGTGCTGGCTGTAATGACAGTTATAATACCGTCACGTCAGAGCTGACTGGAATTAGGGTGGGGATGGGCCAATTAAGCGTGGTTAAATTAAGCCTGAGAAAGGCAAACGGTGATCAGAAGACGCTCATTGCAGGGGCGGCTAAATTCAAATGAACATAAAGGTGGTGGGGGTCCCTCTCCCCCCACCCTTGATTCTCTCATACCTGAATATAGACCTGTTTAAATCAGGTTGCACGCCAACAACAATGCACTGGACGCTGCACTAGCGCCTCCTCTGATCTGTCAGGGCGCCTGTTCAAGGGGGAGGGGGAACTGGGGGGGATAGCGTGATCCTCCCACGCGCTACGTCCCCCTGGTGAAACTCCTCACTGTCAGGGGAAAAGAAGCAGCTGGTGACTCCACATGTATGGGAGGAGACATGTGGTAGTCTGCAGCCCTCCCCAGATCAGCAGAGGGGTGGAGCAGAGACCGGGACGGCTTGGAAGGGTGGGCTAACTGGCCAGATACAGTCGGGGAGAAAAAGGAGGAAAAATACCCACCAAAATAAATAAATAAAATAAAAATAAAAAATGTCCTGGACACGTTTATGACCAGTCTCCTGGACCACACTGTGATTCTGTGTGGTGTAAAAACATCACTGCCATTTGTCTTCACAGACTCTACTTTTTTATTACAAAGCCCATTTGTCCTGAGCACGGCTGTGGCCAGGTAACCAGGCCAGGTAACCAGGCCCGGTAACCAGGCCCGGTAACCAGGCCAGCTGGGACCTATCTGCTCTCAATATTAGCTTTTCTTTCTTTGGTTTTTGTTTTTTTGGGAGGAGGGAGTTCTCCCCTTTTTTCTCCCCAACTGTATCCGGCCAGTTACCCCACTCTTCCGAGCCGTCCCGGTCTCTGCTCCACCCCCTCTGCTGATCTGGGAGGGCTGCAGACTACCACATGCCTCCTCCCATACATGTGGAGTCACCAGCCGCTTCTTTTCACCTGACGGTGAGGAGTTTCACCAGGGGGACGTAGCACGTGGGAGGATCACGCTATTCCCCCCAGTTCCCCCTCCCCCCCGAACAGGAGCCCCGACCGACCTACCGACCAGTGGAGGCGCTAGTGCAGCGACCAGGACACATACCCACATCCGGCTTCCAACCCGCAGACGCCCTTCATCTGCGACTCGGCCGTGATCTCTAACATGTTACACCGCGGACAGACGGCAGGGGGCAGATGGAGCGTAACACGCCCTTCATCTGCAACTCGGCTGTGATCTCTAACATATTACACCGCGGACAGACGGCAGGGGGCAGATGGAGCGTAACACGCCCCTCGTCTGCGACTCGGCCGTGATCTCTAACATGTTACACCGCGGACAGACAGCAGGGGGCAGATGGAGCGTAACACGCCCCTCATCTGCGACTCGGTCGTGATCTCTAACATGTTACACCGCGGACAGACAGCAGGGGGCAGATGGAGCGTAACACGCCCCTTCATCTGCGACTCGGCCGTGATCTCTAACATGTTACACCGCGGACAGACAGCAGGGGGCAGATAGCGAGTAACACGCCCCTTCATCTGCGACTCGGCCGTGATCTCTAACATGTTACACCGCGGACAGACAGCAGGGGGCAGATGGAGCGTAACACGCCCTTCATCTGCGACTCGGCCGTGATCTCTAACATGTTACACCGCGGACAGACAGCAGGGGGCAGATGGAGCGTAACACGCCCCTTCATCTGCGACTCAGCCGTGATCTCTAACATGTTACACCGCGGACAGACAGCAGGGGGCAGATGGAGCGTAACACGCCATTCATCTGCGACTCAGCCGTGATCTCTAACATGTTACACCGCGGACAGACAGCAGGGGGCAGATGGCGCGTAACACGCCATTCATCTGCGACTCGGCCGTGATCTCTAACATGTTACACCGCGGACAGACGGCAGGGGGCAGATGGAGCGTAACACGCCATTCATCTGCGACTCGGCCGTGATCTCCAACATGTTACACCGCGGACAGACAGCAGGGGGCAGATGGAGCGTAACACGCCCCTTCATCTGCGACTCGGCCGTGATCTCTAACATGTTACACCGCCGACAGACGGCAGGGGGCAGATAGCGAGTAACACGCCCCTTCATCTGCGACTCGGCCGTGATCTCTAACATGTTACACCGCGGACAGACAGCAGGGGGCAGATGGAGCGTAACACGCCATTCATCTGCGACTCGGCCGTGATCTCTAACATGTTACACCGCGGACAGACGGCAGGGGGCAGATGGAGCGTAACACGCCCTTCATCTGCGACTCGGCCGTGATCTCTAACATGTTACACCGCGGACAGACAGCAGGGGGCAGATGGAGCGTAACACGCCATTCATCTGCGACTCGGCCGTGATCTCTAACATGTTACACCGCGGACAGACAGCAGGGGGCAGATGGAGCGTAACACGCCCCTTCATCTGCGACTCGGCCGTGATCTCTAACATGTTACACCGCGGACAGACGGCAGGGGGCAGATGGAGCGTAACACGCCCTTCATCTGCGACTCAGCCGTGATCTCTAACATGTTACACCGCGGACAGACAGCAGGGGGCAGATGGAGCGTAACACGCCCCTTCATCTGCGACTCGGCCGTGATCTCTAACATGTTACACCGCGGGCAGACGGCAGGGGGCAGATGGAGCGTAACACGCCCCTTCATCTGCGACTCGGCCGTGATCTCTAACATGTTACACCGCCGACAGATGGCAGGGTGGCTCACTGCCGCGCAGCTCCGTTGGGAACACGACCGCTAATTGGTTTCTAGGTTGTCGCTGAATGTTGTGTTGTTTCTGCAAACTCCATGTGTCTCACGTGTGTGTGTGTGTGTGTGTGTGTGTGCATGCACGCCCGCATGCGCAGCGGGTCTTGGTCCGCACACACACACACACACACACACACATGCAGTACTTGTAGGACTGTAGTCATTCATCACTTGGTGTGTGAAAGTCATCTGTGTCCCGCTGGTGTGACCAGCCTCACATCTGCATCGACAGGGGGCGCTGTTCTGATACCGGTAACGCCACACGAGCCGTTGATACCACGAGCCGTGCTGACACATGGGCGGCTACGGTGCATTATTAACACGCTGTAGTTGCTGTTCCACATGACGACACACGGGTAGCACTTAATATCACCTCAACAACCCTCCCCCTTTTCTCCCCAGTTGTATCCGGCCAGTTACCCCACTCTTCCGAGCCGTCCCGGTCTCTGCTCCACCCCCTCTGCTGGTCCGGGGAGGGCTGCACACTACCACATGTCTCCTCCCATACATGTGGAGTCACCAGCCGCTTCTTTTCACCTGACAGTGAGGAGTTTCACCAGGGGGACGTAGCACGTGGGAGGATCACGCTGTTCCCCCCAGTTCCCCCTCCCCCCTGAACAGGCGCCCCATAGCGTAGCAGTCTATTCCGTTGCCTACCAACATGGGGATCGCCAGTTCGAATCCCTGTGTTACGTCTAGCTTGGTCGGGCGCCCCTACAGACACAATTGGCCGTGTCTGCGGGTGGGAAGTCGGATGTGGGTGTGTGTCCTGGTCACTGCATTAGCGCCTCCTCTGGTCGGTCGGTGGCGCCTGTCCGGGGGGGGGACTGGAGAAATAGCGTGATCCTCCCACGCGCTACGTCCCCCTGGTGAGACTCCTCACTGTCAGGTGAAAAGAAGCGGCTGGTGACTCAACATGTATGGGAGGAGGCGTGTGGTAGTCTGCAGCCCTCCCCGGACCAGCAGAGGGGGCCAGATACAGTTGGGGAGAGAAAGGGGGGGAGGGGGGGGGCTTGGCTGTTTAGAAAGAGAAGCACGGTCGGAAGTCAGACCGTTCCAGTGACGTTTCTCGCACATCTCCGTCTGTTGGTAAGCGCCGCCTCCTGGGAACGGTCTGCAGAATTCCTGCAGGGTGAACACCAGGACCGTCTGTTGCTGCGCAGCACCTCTGAGGCTGATCCAGCATGAAACCAGTCCACCACCCACCACGGCACCAGGACCCAGGAGCGCTAGCTGAGTCTGGCTAGCGGAAGTCTCTTCTGTCTGTTAGCTGTGGTTATGCGGAGCTCCAGCAGTTGCGTGCGCCACACTCTCTGTACTGGAGCACAGAGGACGACGGTGCATATTGATTGATTAATTGATTGATTTTTTTCCTCCTCCTCTGCGCGTCGTGCAGCCACTGTGGGCGCAGCACACACACTGTCTTCCACAACACACCCACAACCTCCACACACTGCAGTGTGGTCACCTCACCCTTCCTGCTTCTGGTCTGATATTTAGACTGAATGGCTCCGTTATCCAACCTGACATTGCCCTCCCGTTTTCTGCCCGGGCGGTGGTTATTTGATTTTCCCAAACCAGTCACATTGTTGTTTTTGGGGTTTAAAAAAAAATCTCCCCAATTGAATTTGCCCAATTACCCCACTCTTCCGAGCCGTCCCGGTCTCTGCTCCACCCCCTCTGCTGATCCGGGAGGTTTGCAGACTACCACATGCCTCCTCCTTTTCAACCCACTCCCAAACTTTGCTTCTGTTTCCTTCGTGTCTTGCTGTTTTTCCTTCTTCATCTCGCAGCTTTCCACGTAAGTACAACTGCTCACGCACTGCACACGTATCGTGCATGAATAGGTTGCTTAGGCAGGTCATGATGAACTAAACAAATGAAAACAGCTAAGGTATCTTGAGGCTATCAATTGCAGATTCAAAATATATATTTTTCCTTTGACCTGAACGTCACCGTCTTTTATGTTTGGAGTCAACCTGTGCATCACCAGGGCCAAACCAGATCTTTGAAAAGTGCCGCAAAACTTGAAGAGTGGGCGGGACGAGTAAAATAAATGGCGAATGGGAATTCAGAGGTCTAGCAGCAGGCTATTCTGGTTCGGTTTGTTACTGTATTTACCCCCTTTTAAACCACCTACCCAACTGGTCACAAGTAAACCCCTGTAACAAGCAGCAGTGCTCTAAAGCAGCAGACGCCGTGTGCAGCGGATGCTGGGCGCAGAGGAGAGCGGCCTGACGCCTCGGAGCCCACTACGGGATTAGGCATCAGCGCTTGACAGCAAGATTTCTTCGTTCTTCCGAGTCTCTGCCTTCCTGTTTCCAGTCTTGCTATTGAAGGTTGCTGTCAGACGTTAGCTGAAAGCCTGCCGTACTGCTGTGGGGGGGGGGCAGAGCAAACGATAGTTATTCATTTTAATTTCCCTTCTTCCTTTTTCTTTTTCTTGTTTTTAGTAAAACACATGTGATGATGCACCATGCATTCAAGGAACACTTTCCACCCCGCAGTCACACCTCGCTGCCCCGTCTCTCCAGAGGCCCTTGGTTTTCTTCTGCGCCGCTGCCATCATAACACACAACTAGCAAGGAGCGGTGACACACTAGCGGGAAGCGGTGACACACTACCGGGAAGCTGTGACAAACTAGCAGGAAGCGGTGACAAACTAGCGGGAAGCGGTGACACACTAGCGGGAAGCGGTGACACACTAGCAAGAAGCTGTGACAAACTACCGGTAAGCTGTGACAAACTAGCGGGAAGCGGTGACAAACTAGCGGGAAGCGGTGACACACTAGCGGGAAGCGGTGACACACTAGCAGGAAGCGGTGACAAACTAGCGGGAAGCGGTGACACACTAGCGGGAAGCGGTGACACACTAGCGGGAAGCGGTGACAAACTAGTAGGAAGCAGTGACAAACTAGCGGGAAGCGGTGACAAACTAGCAGGAAGCGGTGACACACTAGCAGGAAGCGGTGACACACTAGTGGGAAGCGGTGACACACTAGCGGGAAGCGGTGACACACTAGCGGGAAGCGGTGACAAACTAGCGGGAAGCGGTGACAAACTAGCGGGAAGCGGTGACAAACTAGCGGGAAGCGGTGACAAACTAGCGGGAAGCGGTGACAAACTAGCAGGAAGCGGTGACAAACTACCGGGAAGCTGTAACAAACTAGCAGGAAGCGGTACCATGTGGTCTGGGGGGACCATAACATGTTTGTACATGTAGGTACCATGTGGTCTGGGGGGACCATAACATGTTTGTACATGTAGGTACCATGTGGTCTGGGGGGACCATAACATGTATGTACATGTAGGTACCATGTGGCCTGGAGGGACCAGAACATGTGTGTACATGTAGGTACCATGTGGTCTGGGGGGACCAGAACATTTGTGCACATATAGGTATCATGTGGTGTGGAGGGACCAGAACATGTGTGCACATGTAGGTACCATGTGGCCTGGAGGAACCAGAACTTGTGGGTACAGTCACTACACAATGCAGGGCATCTTACTGGTCAGACCAGAGAGGGTGCAGGCGTTAACCTGGTTTGACTGGTGTAAGGGGAAAGCTGCATACTTCCGACTCATCTGCGATGATGTTGAGGTTCATGTGGAGGTTCATGTGGAGGTTCACGTGGAGGTTCATGTGGAGGTTCGCGTGGAGGTTCACGTGGAGGTTCGCGTGGAGGTTCGCGTGGAGGTTCACGTGGAGGTTCACGTGGAGGTTCACGTGGAGGGCCATGTGGAGGTTCATGTGGAGGTTCACGTGGAGGTTCACGTGGAGGGTCACGTGGAGGTTCACGTGGAGGTTCACGTGGAGGGCCATGTGGAGGTTCATGTGGAGGTTCACGTGGAGGGCCATGTGGAGGTTCATGTGGAGGTTCACGTGGAGGTTCACGTGGAGGGTCACGTGGAGGTTCACGTGGAGGTTCACGTGGAGGGCCACGTGGAGGTTCATGTGGAGGTTCACGTGGAGGTTCACGTGGAGGGTCATGTGGAGGTTCACGTGGAGGTTCACGTGGAGGGCCATGTGGAGGGCCATGTGGAGGGCCAGGAATACAGGTCGTGGCACTGTGGTATAAATGAACTCCTGTCGGTTCTTGTCATCTGGTTGTTTGTCAAGATTTTCAACTCTTGTGAGCAAATGCTGGTGAGTGGTTGAAGCTGGCGCCCTGTTAAAAAGCGTGCTGGCTGTAATGACAGTTATAATACCGTCACGTCAGAGCTGACTGGAATTAGGGTGGGGATGGGCCAATTAAGCGTGGTTAAATTAAGCCTGAGAAAGGCAAACGGTGATCAGAAGACGCTCATTGCAGGGGCGGCTAAATTCAAATGAACATAAAGGTGGTGGGGGTCCCTCTCCCCCCACCCTTGATTCTCTCATACCTGAATATAGACCTGTTTAAATCAGGTTGCACGCCAACAACAATGCACTGGACGCTGCACTAGCGCCTCCTCTGATCTGTCAGGGCGCCTGTTCAAGGGGGAGGGGGAACTGGGGGGGATAGCGTGATCCTCCCACGCGCTACGTCCCCCTGGTGAAACTCCTCACTGTCCGGTGAAAAGAAGCGGCTGGCGAGGAGGCATGTGGTAGTAGTCTGCAGCGCTCCCCGTATGGGCAGAGGGGGTGGAGCAGAGACCAGACGGCTCGGGAGAGTGGGGTAATTGGCCAAGTACAATTGGGAAGAGAAAAAAAAGGGGGGGGGCGAACCAATACTTGAAGTACAGAGTACACATGGTTAACACACCACGTACATTCAACCCAAATGGGGATGTGTGCATGCTAAAAAAATGGAAAATGTTCTCCAAAGTAATATTCCAGCCCTTCTCAAGCATCCTGGAAACTGCCCCCCTCCCCCCTCCCACCGTCCCTCTCTTTCCTCTTATCCCCCTCTCCTTTGTCTTTACTCAGAGATGTTCTGAGTCAGTCATAACGTCTCCCGGCTCTGGTCCTCCCGCTGGGCTCGCTGGGTGTCGGGCCCGGCTCATGGCGGTGATGTGCAGATTACACCCGTCACTTGTACCTCTGCTTTTGTGCTGAGCCTACGGTGGATGTAATCCAAGGATTTGACATAATGCAGAAGGTAGAGCGGCCCGCATGCACCCCCCTCCAGCCGCTCAAAAAGACATGAAATTCCATGTTCACGTTATCTGGATGATGATGGAGGCTGTCGCGTCAAGGCCCTCGGGAGTTTAACTCCATCATTAGCTAATTTGGCTGGCTAGATCTTCATGACGAACGAGACGCCGTACAAATCGCTCTAAGAAAGACGGTTAGCGTACCATTACCATGGAAAACACCGGTTCCGGTTCAGTGACAGGACGCGCCGGAAGTCACGCACGGCATCATGGGGGCTAGGAATAAGGTGGATAGAATGATGATGATGATGATGATGATGATGATATACATTCCTGTGCCTTCACCACATGTTTCCCTCTGCCTCTGTTCCCCAGACTGCCTTTTTGTGACTGATTATTTCACCCGCACGCCTCGTAAGCTGAACGCTTTCAACTCCTTCGCCAGCGTGGAGCTGTTCCACTTCAATGTGCCTGACGACACCATGATGGCCGTATGGAACCTCATCACCTTCAAGGAGCAAGGGGGCACCTTCGGAGACAGCTGCCCCGACCGCAACGTGACCGTGTAAGTCTGCCGAACATGCGTGGGTGTTGAGCGTGGGACGCTGTGACGACACACACAGCCCAGATGTTGTCGCCGATGAGGTGTGGAGAAACATGTGGAAACCCGTAGATCCGAGCGAGTCTTAGAAATCCCGCTCAGAAACATCTCTCCATCTTGTCTGAAGAATCCTTTACGCATCAACAGCTGACCACGTAGGACTATCAGGATTCAAGAACAGGGATCTTGTTTTAAAAAATTGGACCAAATTGAATTATTTTGCTATGCTGGCAAATTATTTTGTGGATTTTCCAACTTGAATATATATATATGTGTGTGTGTGTGTGTGTGTGTGTGTGTGTGTGTGTGTGTGTGTTGGCTGCAGACATGGGCTGGCAGCCAGTGAAGGCAGCCATTAGTTCTAAGATGATAGCAGCCAAGGAAGTGTCCCATGGTGAGGTGGCCAGGCTGGTGGAGAATGATACACCACCTGTCTGTGGGTGACGGGAAGCAGCTTGCTAGACCTGTGCGGTGTGTGTGTCTGCTGTCGTGGGCAGCCCGGCCATGCGGGAGACGAGCTGGTGCCAGGGCTGGCTTTATGAAGCCGCTGACGTGGTTTCTTCTTCTTCTTCTTCTTCTTCATATCACTGTGGACTTACACAGCGCAACTGCAGTGAAAAGCTCGTGCCCTGGCTGCTCTCTAGGACAGCGGTTCTCAACCTTTTCAAGTCGCGACCCCCCCCCAGAATAATCAGGTTGATGTTCGTAACCCCCCCCCCCCCCAAGAGCACTGGGACATTTAACTGAATACACCACGATGCAAACACATTGATCGCTCATAAACTGGCAGAACTAATTCAGTTTTGGCTTTGTTTAGTGTTTTTAGACCCCCCCCCCGTTTTTTCTCCCAGTTGTATCCGGCTAATTACCCCACTCTTCCGAGCCGTCCCGGGCTCTGCTCCACCCCCTTCTGCTGATCCGGGGAGGGATGTGGACTACCACATGTCTCCTCCCATACATGTGGAGTCACCGGCCGCTTCTTTTCCCCTGACAGTGAGGAGTTTCACCAGGGGGACGTAGCACGTGGGAGGACAGTTCCCTTGTGATGGGGACAACATCTTAACATCTGGATCTGCAAGACTGGAGGCGGGCGATATCTGTGTTGGTGCTCATGCTAGTGCCACGTTAACATCGTTGTCTACTCTGACAGTCACATGGTCTGGTTTACTGGTTTTGTGTTTCGGAGATAGCTCAGTTGTCTTCACGTTCAGACCAGAACTGCAACCCTAATGTTTCCCCACACCACCACCAAGTGAAGAGGGTAGGATTCGGTTTTTCTATTTATCTTTTTTTTAAAAGACCTCCCCATCGTTCAGCTTCTCTCAGCCGATCGGTTTTTCTAACACATGTGACGTCATTAGACACTCATTTACATACAGCCAATCGGATCAAATTATAAACATACGAAACCCCGCCCACGCTTGTTTATATTTGTCACTCAGAGGTCAGCTCATGAATATTAATGAAGACAAGACCACTTGCTCCCAGCTCTTGAGAGAATTAAGAACAGTAAATAAAAGAAAGAAGAAACCCTTAACATCGCCATTTAAAAATACAAGACAATCGTGCTGAATGTTTTGTTGTGTCGTGTGACTCGTGTTCAACTTGTTTAGACATGGAAATTCAAATCTGATTATTGATTTTGGTCCAGCTTAACGAAGTGCTTAACACCCCCCCCCCCCCCCGCAGTCATTTGATTTTGGTTCTTGGTTTGGTGATGCACAGGTACTTCAGGTCCGGGGCGCCTCCTGTAATCAACCCCCTGTACACCCACTTTCCTCGGGATACAGTTGTCCCAGGGTCCTTCGCCGTCACCCTGACCTGGACTCTTCCGAACCGAACCACAGGAGCGTTCAACGTGACAAGCCCGCTCCCCGGAGACTGGTTCCTGGCTGCACATCTACCCAAGGATGAAGGGAAGATCTCAGTCAAGGTGAAGCTATCCTTTTGTTTGAGTAGTGGTGTCTGCATGTGACAGCATTTCCTCTGTGGCTGTTTAAGGCTGAGATCTGTGATTTCCCCGACCTGTCCCTCCCTCCCTCCCTCCCTCCCTCCCTCTCTCTGGCTGGCTGTCAGGACTACAAACCAGGTGCACCAGCCATGCTGGCTGGTGTGCCGTCAGCTCAGCAGTAAACACTTACCACCTTTGTAAAAATGGATCCTGGGAGGTGGTCCGGGTGGCGTAGTGGTCTACTCCGTTGCCTACCAACATGGGGATCGCTGGTTCGACTCCCCGTGTTACCTCCAGCTTGGTCGGACGTCCCTACAGACACAGTTGGCCGTGTCTGCGGGTGGGAAGCCGGGTGTGGGTATGTGTCCTGGTCACTGCACTAGCGCCTCCTCTGGTTGGTCGGGGCACGTGTTCAGGGGGGAGGAGGAACTGGGGGGAATAGCGTGATCCTCTCATGCGCTATGTCCCCCTGGTGAAACTCCTCACTGTCAGGTGAAAAGAAGCAGCTGGTGACTCCACATGTATGGGAGGAGGCATGTGGTAGTCTGCAGCCCTCCCCGGACCGGCAGAGGGGGCGGAGCAGAGACCGGGACGGCTCAGAAGAGTGGGGTAATTGGCCAAATAGGACTGGGGAGAAGGGGGAGGGGTCCTGGGACCAAAGGTAACACAGTCTCATGTGTTATAATCTGCACGTGAAGGCGGCTGTACTTTAACACTGATGGTGGAATGGGTAAATTAGCTTTCCAACAGAAAAACTGCCGCGTTGTCGTCACGATTCTTGTTTGAGTGGGAACGTGTTTGCTGCTGCACCGGTGTTGTCCGACATGGGCGAACATCTCAACAGCGGTGTATGGAGAGGGTGCCCAGCTCTTGTAGAGATACCAGGTAGTATTATGTTACCTCACTCCATGGTGTGAGTGGATAAATAACTGTTCACTAATGGAGAAAAGTCACAGATCTGAGCTTTAGGTGCCTTTCAGGTGAGAAAGAAAGTGTGTGTGAAAACCAAACTGGAGTGGTGATTAGTGTTAGTGCTCCACCCCGTGTGGCTGGGTGTTGAAGGGATGCGTAAAGAGGCATAAGAGTGTCAGACAGTTTCCTCCTTGTCTCTTGTTCGCCTATCTGCCCACATCAGCACCTGCTGATTACCGTTTCAGGCAATTTGTTGTCACTGGTGTAGTGTTTGTCAGTTGGTTGTGCAATCCCTGTGGCTCCTGCTGATAACTGTAAAGCTCAAAGGTGCATGGGTATTACACGAAGGCAAGTTGTGCTCCCACCCTGGCCCTCGTATCAGCAGTGGCGCGCCGAGCCCCTTGGCTGCATGCTAGACCCTGGAGATGTGTTGTACGTGCCGAGACACGCCAAAGCCCGATCTAAAGCACCGAATTTGTGATTTACTTAACCAGTATAATCCGTATTATCATAAGTATAATCCGTATCATCATAGTACTGTGTTGAAGGTGTGATTGTATTTGTCAGAAAAGAAATCCATCCATCCATCCATCCATCCATCCATCCATCCATCCAGCCCTTCTCCAAACCACTTATCCTGCTCTCAGGGTCGTGGGGGCGCTGGAGCCTATCCCAGCAGTCACTGGGCGGTGGGCGAAATCCATATACTTTAATTTACTTTAATATACTTTTAATATACTTTTTAATATACTTAATTTTTAATACTTTTAATATACTTAAATCTTTAATACATTTTTTTAATATATCAAATCAAATCAAGTCAATGTTATTTGTGTAGCCCAGTATCACACGTTACACATGTGCCTCAGGGGGCTTTACAGCAACACAGCATCCTGTCCTGAGACCCCCTCATCGGATAAGGAACACCTCCCTAAAAACCTTTAACAGGGAGGAAAACAGGAAGGAAGCTCAGGGAGAGCAGCAGAGGAGGATCCCTCCCCCAAGACGCACAACGTGCAATGCTGTTGTGTTTACACAATCTACACAATACAACACTGAAAGAGGATAACAGAATTATAATGGAATTATAAAATGTGTGAAGAATATGATGAGGAGGATGCCAAGCAGTGTCCAGACACCACCAACAGTCCAGGACCCGAGCCACGCCACCACCATCACCATATAAGAAAAATTATATGGATTTATAACAAGAAGATGTGATGAGGGGAAGGGCAGGCAGCATCCAAGTGGCGACCATCATCACCACGGAGACCCGGGAGGAGAACGGACTGCACGTGCACACCAGGGAGACTCACATGACACCAGAAGAGAAAGGAGAAGACGTCATTCAGAGAGAGAGAAAAGACATGTGAGGGAAGAGAACAGTTTGCAGTAGTCATTAGTCATAATCAAGTCATCAATTAGTCATATACTTATTTTTTTATTTTTAATATACTTCATTTAAAAAAAAAATGAATATACTTTCTATGTATTCTAATATACTTTTTTAACATACTTTAATGCATATACTTTTGAGAAATCCATATACTTTAATTTAAAAGTAAAATGCACATGTTTTACTTTCGTCACAAGCCTGTGTCGTGTGTTGGAGGTGTGTGTCTGTGTGTGTCCCAGTGTGTACTCATTGTAGTTATTGGGGTTTCTCTGTGTCTGTGTAAACTGGATGCTGGTAAGTGGAGCTTGGATGCTTTGGTCTGATAGCAGGCGGTGCTTTGTCCAGACACCTTCAGTACCACTGAAGCGTCGAGGACACCGGTAATGGCTGAGGCCGCCTTGTGTTGACAAAGGCAGCCGTTTGCGCTGGGCGGAGAGGACTGGGGGGGGGGGGGGGGTTATTAGCAGTTATGGCCATCATACGAGTCATTCCCAATGGCAGAAAAATGGCAGTTAAATGTGTCTAAATCATGTTTTTGGGACTCCCGTCAGGTTGAGACCACACGGGTTCTGGTCAGAGTCACGGTGACGGGAAGGCAACGGCGGGTCACTGTGGTGGCAACAACGTCGGTCAAGTGCTCAGTGGCTGTACTTGATTGGAAAGTATTTAAGGATTTAGCAATAGATGACAAAGGGGCAGTGACGGATGATGGTTTAACAGATTCGATAATTCACTTGCTTCGACATTCTGCGATGTTGTAGCCATTACAGCTCTCGCACGAGATCCCTCTATGGATGGAGCATAGTGTCCTCTTTTGAGGACATATTTCTCATCAATATTATTTTTGAGGGGGTTGGCGGCAGTAACATCTCTTTCACGTACCGTATGGAAAAGCGTGTTGCTTAATAACTCAGAAAAATAATTTTTCACTTGACTGGGTCTTTAATAAGGGACCCATTTGCCCAGAAAATAATCTTGGTCCCTATCCAGGCACATTTTCCTTCATTTTCATGTTGGACTTGGTGCACAGACTCTTGCTGTGAAGTCATTTCCCAGCATCCTACGGAGCAGAGCTGGGTGTACTGGGTGAATATTGCACTATGGGACGGGGCAAATGGACTGAATAATGTCAATCTGGGAGGAAGCCGTCTTTATGCAACTGAAAGGGACAAAGGAAGTGGGGGAACTATTCCCTTTTGTTTTGTGGCCGTGTGCTGTGGGGGAATGCTGACAGCCTGGGCGTTCTGATGGCAAAACAATAACACAAATAGATTTTGACAGTACTCAGAAAAAATAGTGGGGGACAGGGGTGGGGAAGCAATTTTAAAAGTGTAGGGGTTCTAGGGGTGGGGCATGAGTACTGCAACCCCCCGCCTTAGGCCCCCATTCCAGTCTCCACAACATGGCAAATAAAAAGGAATGCCATGCATTTCTACATTTTCTGCACCACCATATGCAAATAATATTGAGTTCACAATGTACGTTGTGGGGCTCCTTTGTCCTCCTGACTCCTGGACCCTGCTGCCTCATAAATGTTCTACATATAACGTGAAAAAACAAAACACTGATTTACATATTGGCTCTCAATATTAATATTCCTGTGCGTTTTCTCTCTACCACAAACACACTAACATGTCCGCTGCGTTAACTATCAGATGAGGCCAAACCTTAAAATGAGTTCATCTGACTGTTGCCCTGTGCAACATCAACTTCTTCCTCTCATTCAGCTTGATGCCTGATGTGACTGCCGGTCCTAAACCAGCAGAACACGGCAGTAACAGGGATGAGGTGACGTAGGAAAAACGAAGGTTTCTTTTAAACTCAAACAAATATGGTCCACCTACACAGCATTAGCGTAAGAACAACATCAACGCATGACTATAAAACTAAACTGCAAGCTAGTTTTCTGTTTCCTTCCAAAGCAAAGACCCAGCAAGCCCATGTCCCTATAACTCCACTTACATGACTACTTCACTTGAAAAAGGAGTCCGTCTTCTTCTGCCTTTTCCTTCTGTGCCTTTCCTCGTATCTTGCTCAACAAAAAGCACAATGACAATGTTTAACAATCTCAAACTCACTGGATGTCTGGAGCAAACCATCACTAACGCTAGCACATATTCGGGCTAGCACATATTCAGGCTAGCACATATTCAGGCTAGTACATACTTCAGGCTAGCACATACTTCAGGCTAGCACATATTCAGGCTAGCACATACTTCAGGCTAGCACATATTCAGGCTAGCACATATTCAGGCTAGCACATACTTCAGGCTAGCCAGCATGGATCTGCTACGCTGCTAGCCTCCTGCTCAGCAGCTTGCTGAGACTAGAGACAT
The DNA here is from genome assembly GCF_029633865.1 of Lampris incognitus. Classification (NCBI taxonomy): domain Eukaryota; kingdom Metazoa; phylum Chordata; class Actinopteri; order Lampriformes; family Lampridae; genus Lampris; species Lampris incognitus. The sequence goes on along the minus strand of NC_079211.1, from coordinate 151,972,289 downwards.
TGTAAACCGAGGGTGCAAGAGATGTCCCCAAAAGAGGGGGACATTCAGACTTGAACTTGCTGTCTAGCTTCACAGCTAGAGAGCAAGTCTGAATGTCCCCCCGCTGCCAGTCGGTTTCAGGCCGAGTGGCAGCAGGGCAGTGGAGAGCAGCTTGGACAGGGCCAATGAATTTAATGTGTTTTTTAACAGATTTGACACAATGACCCCTCCCTGTCCCCCCCTGGTCTCATCTGTTGCCTGCCCTCACCAACTGTCAACTTCACTGCACCTCCCTCCCCCTCCTCCTCCTTACATCCCCCCAGCCTCCAGTGGGGGCTCTACTCCCCACCTGGGATCCTGGACTAATGGCCCTCTCCATCCTGATGCCCCCCCCACCTGTAACACCTACAGTGTGCTTCACAGTTGACCATGTAAGAAGACAGTTGATGAGACTTCATGCAAGCAAGGCGGCAGGCTCGGATGGTGTTAGCCCCAGGGTGCTCAAAGCCTGTGCCCCTCAGTAATGTGGAATGCTTCAGCATGTCTTCAACATGAGCCTTAGACGTCAAAGGGTCCCCATGCTGAGGAAAACATCCTGCCTCGTTCCTGTGCCTAAAACGTCGCATCCCAGGGACTCCAAGGACTACAGACCGGTAGGATTGACTTCACACACCATGAAGACTCTGGAAAGACTCATCCTGGAGCAGCTTTGGCCCAAGGTCAAGCCACACTTAGACCCCCTCCAGTCCGCCTACCAACCCTGACTGGGAGTTCAGTATGCCATCATTTTCCTGCCTAACTGTGCCTACGCCCACCTGGATAAGCCAGCAAGCACTGTGAGGGTCATGTTCTTTGCCTTTTCCAGTGCCTTCAACACCATCTGGCCAGTTCTACTGGGTCAGAAGCTGACAGCAATGCAGGTAGATGCCCCCCTTGTGTCCTGGATTGTTGACTACCTTACTGGTAGACCACAGTATGTGTGCTTGCAACACTGTGTGTCAGACAGAGTGGTCAGCAACACTGGGGCTCCGCAGGGGACAGTCCAGTCTCCCTTCCTTTTCACCCTCAACACCACGGATTTCAACTACCACACAGAGTCCTCCCATCTTCAGAAGTTCTCTGATGACTCTGCTGTAGTCGGATGCATCAGGAAGGGTGAGGAGGCTGAGTACAGGGCTGTGGTGGGAAACCTTGTCACGTGGTGTAAGCAGAACAATCTGCAGCTCAAGGTGACTAAGACAAAGGAGCTGGTTGTTGACCTGAGGAGGGACATGACACCAGTGTCCCCTGTCTCCATTCAGGGGGTCAGTGTGGACACTGTGGAATACTACAAGTACCTGGGGGTGTATATAGACAATAAACTGGACTGGGCTAAGAACACTGATGCCCTCTACAAGAAGGGACAGAGCCGTCTCTACTTTTTGAGGAGGCTGAGGTCCTTCAACATCTGCCAGACAATGCTCAGGATGTGGTGTGAGTCTGTGGTGGCTGTCCCGTTTGCTTCTGTGTGTTGGGGCAGCAGGTTGAGGGTAGCGGATGCAAACAGGCTCAATAAGCTGATCCGCAAGGCCGGTGACGTTGTGGGGGAGGGACTGGATTCTCTGGCGGTGGTTTCTGAGAGGAGGACGTTGTTGAAATTACGTGCCATCATGGACAATGTCTCCCACCCACTCCACTCCATGCTGGTTGGGCACAGGAGTACTTTTAGTAACAGACTCATTCTGCCGAAAAGCACCACAGAGCGCCACAGGAGGTCATTCCTGCCTGTGGCCATCAAACTTTACAACTCCTCCCTCAGACTCAGGCTGTCTGACACTCTGAGTTAATGGTCACTGGACTGACCCTGTTGAGTTTTGTTTGGGCTGCTTGTTGTGTGCTGCAGTAGTGCAGTATAGATAGGGTGTTATGTGCACTATGCTTGTTGATATATTTTGTTCTCATTTCTATTTCTTATTTATCTTTTATTTCTGTTTGTTTCTGTTTCTGTTTTCATATCTTTTATCTTGTTAGGTTTTAGTTATTAGAGCGTGAGTGTCTGTAATAGAACCCAATTTCCCCTCGGGGATGAATAAAGTATTCTGATTCTGAAAATGCTAGCTAGCAGAATAATGTCAGCTGCCATTACTCTGCATTAAGTTTGTTTGCCCCCGTCTTGCATCTGGGATGATTGAGGCAGCACAGCGACTTATGTTGAACACGAGTACGACCAGGATTTCACTCCTACCTAAAACGACCATGAGTGGTCAAAATGACTGCGGGTTTTTAAACTCTATATTCTGTCAAGATAAATACCCAATTGAGATATTAATGCATTACATATGTTAGTATGTTTGTTATGAAATGGCTGACACCAAAATTAACAGTTTAACAACTTTAATACTATTTTTCCAAACAATTTAAAATGGCCGCTGTCCCACGCCTGTAAATACTGCAGCGCCTCGGTGGTAGTCATGGTGCGTCTGTAGCGGCGTCTGTAACCATGCATGTTGGACATCATCACAAATCACGTTTAGACTATTTGTCTGCACTGGAGGGCGCTGGTGTGTTTCTAGGACACAGCAACGAACTTCACGAAGGAAATGGTGCCACCAACACACGTCATAAATACTGACATGACGCGCACCATCACGTGCAAATTACAAGTGGCCATTTTGACCGCTCGTGGTCGTTTTAGGTAGATCTTATCATAACTTTTTTTTGTGCAGTTGCTCTAAAAGTCATTTTAATGCAAATATATGCAATTTTGGGAGCATTCAGGGAGCGGCAGGTCTGTATCCCCCCCCCCACACAAAGTTATTAAACTTTGAACATCCAAAACCACCAAAGTGACGACCTTGGTTAATGACTAATGCTAGCTGACACATCAATCAATCAATCAATCAATCAATCAATCAATCAATCAGTCAAGTTGCATTTTATATAGCGCTTTTCTAGCTGCAACAGCAACTCAAAGCGCTTTACGTTTCTGGTCAAATCTCAGTTTCAGACACCTGCAATAAGACAATGTTACAAAAGAAAATTAGTTAAAAAGCAGTTTCATACCTCTGATCTGTCACTCCCTAATCTGTTCAGCGGTGAGTGACAGAAACCCTGATTCTGAATGCTCGCACTAACTTGTACTTCAGATGTGGTGGATTGGTCAAAAAGCTGTGATTGACTGGATGGCCATTCAATCTAATTTGACGAATAGGTTTTCATGTATGGGGAACTCAGTTTCCTTTCATCGATAACTACTACGACGACGACGACTACTACTACTACTACTACCACTACTTTCGGCTGCTCCCGTTAGGGGGCGCCACAGCAGATCATGTTTCCATCTCTTCCTGTCCTCTGCATCTTCCTCTGTCACACCAGCCACCTGCATGTCCTCCCTCAACACATCCATAAACCTCCTCTTTGGCCTTCCTCTTCTCCTCTTCCCTGGCAGCTCCATATTCAGCATCCTTCTCCCAGTATACCCAGCATCTCTCCTCCACACATGTCCACACCATCTCAATCTTGTCTCTCTTGCTTTGTCTCCAAACCGTCCAACCTGAGCTGTCCCTCTAATATAATCGTTCCTAATCCTGTCCTTCTTCATCGCTCCCAGTGAAAATCTTATCATCTTCATCTCTGCCACCTCCAGCTCCTCCTCCTGTCTTTTCATCAGTGCCACTGTCTCCAAACCATACAACATAGCTGGTCTCACTACCATCTTGTAAACCTTCCCTTTAACTCTTGCTGGTACCCTTCTGTCACACATCACTCCTGACACTCTTCTCCACCCACTCCACCCTGCCTGCACTCTCTTCTTCACCTTTCCTCTGCACTCCCCGTTACTTTGGACAGTTGACCCCAAGTATTTAAGCTCATCCACCTTCGTCACCTCTACTCCTTGCATCCTCATCATTCCACTGTCCTCCCTCTCATTCATGCATAGGTATTCTGTCTTGCTCCTACCGACTTCATCAATGACCACCTCAGGAAAACGTGGAAGGGGAATCATGTTTATGTGAAAGTGCGGGTGTTGCAACACCAGCGGCTGCGACGCCCATGGTGGAGGGCCAAAAAGCCAACAGCACTCTTAAAGACCGACTGAAATCAGTCATCTGGTTTATCTCTTCCTGTCTACCAACCTTGAAAAGGGCATAATAAAACATTTAGCAGGAATTTTGTTATTCGTAAATTAATAATATTGTGACCTTTTTACTTTGTCCATAACTTCTCAATTGTCTCTAAGGACTGTTAGGGCGTGGTCTCATCCTCATTAATATTCATCAGCTGACCTTTAAGTGACACGAAAAAGCAAAAGTGCTAGTAAGGGTGGGCGGGGTTTCATATTTTGATGGTTGATCTGATTGACGGTATGAATGGCTGTCTGGTGACGTCATGATTATCAGTATAAAAGATCGGCTGAGAGAAGCTGAACGAGGTGGAGCCTTGATAAAAGGAAAAAGAACAAAAATGAATGATACCTTTTTATAATTTTGTGTTTGTGTATGTACATATATGTAATTATATATTCAATCATCCATTGAGAGAGTAAAAAATGCAAGATGATTACAGCAATAAGAGATGTTGGAAAATATTTGTGGTTCAGTTTCGGTCTGAGTTTAAACTCGCCAGTCTAAGTAGTGGCTACAAGCTATTGATCCACTCATGGTTTTTCTCTCATTTATCCTGTATTTTTAAAAAGTTTTATAACTTAATGCACTCTGGAAAAGTGGATTATCAGAGTGCAGCTGCAGGTCTGGCTGACAGTCTGTGATAAATCACAGGGTCACATTGGCACCTGTCACCTGACAAGCCACAGTAATGACGAGCTGAGCAGCGAGGGCCAGTGTTCACTCAGCGGGAAGGCAGGATGCCATTATGCACTCAACCAAATTCTATTTCTGAGGATGGCCGGCTGCTTCTTGCAGTCGGTGATACACTTTCCACTGGACCATGTGCACCAGATGTCTGAGCTGCATTGTCTGCCGGTTCCTAAACCGGCAGGCTGGAAAATTCGCAGCCTTCCGTTATTGTATGTCCTATTAACCACAGTCCCCTGACTCCGAGTCACTCAGAACGAGGCAACTTAAAAACTGGCTGCTTTATTCCCCGGTGGGATGGACACAGTGAACACAACGACTTAAATCCGGTATACAGACAAGTTTCACGCCCATGGTCAATTAAAGCTGCTACGAGGAGTTTGGGGTTTTTGGTTGAGTTTGCCCCCCACCCCCCTTGGACAGAAGTGGTAGTGTTTAACAGAAGAACGACTTCATTTCGCAGTATTGCCTGTTGTTGCAAAGATCTACTCCACCCACCCTCTGGTAGCCGGGACGTTTGTTCTGCAGAAAAGAGGGAGGGACGTGCTGTTTGTGAGATGTGCAGCCATGGGGAAATGTTATTTCTAAGTGTGGCTATGTCTGTGTGCCATAAATAACTTGGTCAGATTTGGTGGGGAATCTCACCCGGACACGAGCATTAGTGACATCTAATCTTCTCACTGATGGTGTCAGTTGATTACGTCGGTCATACAGACATCACAATTAAATTGAGACTGATGGAAAATCAGTGGGAAAACTCCTCATAGCAGCCTAATGCAACAAGTCCTCCAACCCATCCGACCACATAGGTCGTTTGTCCTCTAATACCACCCACGGCAGCGTTTCCTAAATTAGCGCCCCTACCGGCGGCAGGAGGTATGCCACAGATACTTTTCGCCTCTGTGCTTTGTGGGTTTTTAAAACAACGTGAGAACAATAGAATATGTAGTCAGTGAGTTTGTGTTGTTTCGCCGTCTAGTGTAGTAACTAAGATTGCTACTGGCAGTGTGTTTACCTATGAATGACGTCATAAGAGCTAACTTAACGTTAGCCACAAGTTAGCAAGTCAGCCAGCGTGGACGTTATGACCGCTATGTGACATTACACTTTGCTTTTATTAATATTCCTTCTCACGACAGCTAATGGAAGGAGAAGCTTATTGTTACAGGGGAAGTGACGTAGCATAATTATGGAGGACCGCGAGGAAGTAGCTCAACACGTCACTATAGGTGGTAATTAGCTGCTTGTGCAGACCACCCGTGGGGGGGGGGGGGTTGGTGGAGGACATTGTTGCAGTTGTAGGTGCAGACATCTGCCTCATACATGGGAAAGGTTTGATGAACCATTGGTGAGGTCATCGTTGACGTACCATTTTAATCACTGTTCTCTTCTTAATTTAGGGTTTATATGAAGAATGCCAGTATCTATTCCAACCTCAGCTCATTGTCCAGAGGCTTATTGGGATTTCAGTCCTCTATCCTGGATACTTTATCGACCAGATGATCCCCATCCACAACAGATCTGCACTGTATAAGTAAGTGCTCTCGTTAGGGCTCTAAGAAACTGGGGCTTTGACGCACCATGGGTAATAACATAAGTAATAACATGGGTAATAACATGGGTAATAACATGGGGGATGAGACTACTGAGGAGGAACTCGGTGAGTTCACATTGAGCTGGCTGCTGAATAATTCACCTGGTCATGGAATATCAAACTGAACAATTTGAAGGCCCGTTTCTGCCCTTTTTTCTACAACCCCAGTGCACCTGCTTGCTGCCCATTTATGATTTTGCTGTACTTATCATTTTGAAAATATGTAAATTCCATGTACGTCTCAGCACGTTTATCAGCTCCCCCGTCTCTCTAAAAGTCAAACTGCTCATTTGAGAAATGTGAATTTTTTTTAAGAGTTTGCGTTCATTCTCTACAAAATCATTTGCCCAGGTGCCTAAAGGTACTAATACCCACATCTGCATGCAAGTCAGCACTGCAAACTATTAACAAGATGATAGAAAGTGTGTGGAAATGACAATGATAAATATAGCCGCAAGCGACGATTAATGGGGTCCAAGCAGTATTGCAGCCGCCATGTGTCCGATCTGTTTCATATTTGGTACACGGCTTCTATGGGCCACAAAGAATAAGCCTATCAAGGTTCATGAAAATTAGCCATTCACACTAGCAGATATTAGCTGCTGAATTTTGATTGGCTGTTTGGCAGCCATTTTGGTAATCCAGCCAATCAGCACTTTAGGCAATGTAGCCAAATGGGTCCAAGTATAAGTATACCAAATTTCAGATTTTTTGATCAAGCGGTTTTTGAGATATTGATATGTGTCAGTTGTAGCGCCCCCTATGGACGAAATTTCACAAAACGTGGCATGCTTCCAAAGAATGTTGCGGTGATTGTGCGTGACAAGGTTCATTACGTTGGGACAATCACATCACTAGATATAGGCAATAGAATAACTATGGGCCACACCTTAAATTTTGATTGACATGTTACTTCGAAATGGAATGACATATCAAAATTCGTTTGACAGCTTTTTATCAGCATTGTCTGGAGATGACGCATACCAATTTTTATGCGAATCGGATGAAAAGCCTCAGACAAGTTCATTTTAGTTTCACTTGAAGTTTTTTGAAATTGGTGGGACAATTTGGTAGGCGACATTGGCGCAAATGGGTGCGTTAGATTCGGAAGCTTTCGCAAAAATTCCATAGAGCCCGAGATATGACCCAAAACGTAAATATGCTTATTATAGCGCCCCCTAGAGGTGTGTCAAGGTAATATCTCTACTGTAAGATCGTTAACAGGTCTGGAACTTACCTACCAAGTTTGGTGTCTGTGCAACGTATAGTTTTTGCTGCCCAGACACTTTTAGGGAAGAATTTTGCAGAAACAACAACAATAATAATAATAACTAGATACGACAATGTCGGATTACTTGGGTCGCCTGTGTCCTAGACGATTACCATAATTCTTTAAAATGTCGTAACACTTCCACTGCTTCAGAAACATGTGCCAGTTTCCAAAACTGGACCAGACGGTGTGTGAGTTCTTGCGTCCTAGCCGACTGCCGTAAAAAGAGAAAGTATGTCGTTATACCCAGGTGGTGTCCTGGCGTGTGGTATGTAGAGCTGCAGCGCTTCCACACCAAATAAGTCAAAATAGCGGGCAAACTATATGACTGACATAGGTGGTCCCAATAGTAAAGTTGTTGAGCACATTGAGATGCATGGGTCGATTAAGTTTTGTGTTGATCTGACTTATGCTGTGGGAGTTATGGCCTTTTCAGCATGACCCTTTGCTATAGCGCCACCATCTGGCTGACATGGGTGATTTGTGGTGCCTGAGTAGTGGGGGGGCCATAGGAATCCACGTACCAAAGTTGGTTGGTCTAGGACTTAGGGTTGCTGAGCCTCACACACTTTTAGCGGAGAAAAATAATAATAATCCTAACAAATACAATAGGGGGTTCCACCAGCTTCGCTGCTTGGACCCCTAATTATAATAATCTTCATTTGTGTTGAACTTTTCACTGAGAGAAATGCAGCAATTCTTGCTTTTACGTCACAGCGTTACTTCCCCCGGCGTAAGCTGCCGAAGGCGTGGCTGGTCACAGTGCTGCTGTAACAGAGGTTGCCTCTTGTATAGCGGAACCACTTCATAGTTCTGAAATCCATGATGTACTCAATAGAAATATCAAATGCTGTGTTGCGCTGTCATAAAATGTCAAGAAATACCAGAAATCACCACTCAGTCATGACAAATCCAATCAGAATCATCATGGCTGATTCTGAAACATCTGCCGTGTGTTTACCAAATGACTTAGGAAAAGCCAGGTGATTGAAATGACTGGAAATCCCAGGTAAAACCAAGTTAAATGGAAGGCCATCCCAGACAGCAAACTGAAACTGGGCCGGATCCAGGCCAGTTGTATCACAGCATCTGGCATGGAGCCGCAAAATGGATCTGCCCCAGTGTCTTTATGCACAACGGGCCAATACCGGCGCGGATCCGGTTTACGGATCTGTACCAGCTGTGGGCCGTGACTGGCCCAGATCCATGCCATAGCTGTGAACTTAAAAATGGGTTCTGACTTTAGGAGGCTACACTCTGGCCAGAGGCGTGGGGCGGCCTATGGAAGGATGTGATTCCCATGCGGATCTGCTGGACTGTGGGCAGATCCGGCCCAGCATCAGGTGCTGTGAGGGATGATTCTGTGGTTGGTGACGTCATTGTGATCTGTTTGGAGAGTTTTCATCTCACTTATTTGGTATTTGTCAACACGTGTTCAAGAAAAATGACTGGAATGAAAATGGTAACTGGAAATAATATATGTCCTGTATGATTTGTCACATATTACACGTTTGTACTGATGTACTTACCGAAGGATTTGTGCGTGTGCGTGCGTGTGTGTGCAGAGTGTTTATTCCCAGCTATACTTCCAAGGTCAAGGTTCAGCTGGTGAACTGCAGTACCAAGAACAAGAGCAGCAACAGCTGCCCCGTGGTTCTGAAGATAAGGGCGCGGGCGCCACCCATACACAACTCAAGTGCCCTCGACTGTCGGGAGTGGAACCCGTGTGAACTCGACATGCTGCCCCCTGCCTGGGAGCAGTGGTACTACATCCTTGTGGACCGATACCTCAGCAACTCAGATGTCTACTTTCGCATTGGTGTTCAGGTCAAAGGTGAGGAGGGCAAAATGTTGCTTGATCAATACCTTTGTCTATCAATCAATCAAATCTTACTTTATTCAGACACATAGGTAGGTCCACATTAAAAACAAAAATACAACACAGGACAAGAACACAAAAATATAGCTAACAGCAGTTCACAAGTCCACAATGATTAAAACCCATACAGACATTTGTTCCAGTGTTTCCGGAAACAAGAGGAGTACCTGGTGTCATTTGTGTAGGCTCGGTTAGGAGCATTATAATTACAGTTTTGGAGTCAGTTAATCAACACGTAAATTTATATATAAAAATCCTCAACACAGCATGAAAAGTGGGAACATTACGAGTCACAAACACGTGACTTGCACTTGTCCATCTTGGACGCTTGAGCAAGACTCTGAATGCATCATGATATGCTGCCTGCAGCTTTTTCTCTTCTGCTTTGCTATAACTGCACCACAAGTGGGCTGTACAGAGTGGAGTACCGTAGGCCCTAAAAAGAGCAGTTTTAACATCATCTGTACCCATGAAATTTGCATGCCAGCATATTGGCTTGTGCCTTTGTATTCTCATGCTGAAGGAATTTCATTTCTGGCATAACTGGCAGCAAATTTTGAATTGACCTTCCTTATCTCTGCCAGGCAGTAGCCTGGAGGGCGTTATGCGCATGCGTGTGTCCGCGGCTAATCTCACAAACTACTGGACCTCTCAGCCTAAAAGTTTTTGTGCATAGTTATGAGTGCATGATGAAGAACCTCTCATGGTTGCGGGAATTCGAAACCTTTGAAAAATGTCTGTTCTTGCTATCACCGCTCCCTCCCAGATAGCAAAATTGCTGTGGCCTGGACCCGTCCCACACCAACACTTTCATCCGGCCCACATACCGCATGGAATGATGGCACTTGGGTGGTCCACTCCTGTTTGCCAGATCTGGGCCAGAACCAAGCCATAGCAATGCCACACGTGCCACATATTTGCCAGAGGTGGCCCATATTTGTTTTGTGATGTTTGGGCCATGTTCACCATTTACCACAAGGGCCACTTCAGGGTCACATCCAGATCACATGTTGTCCAGAGCACTGCATCTTTGCCAGAAAAGGCCCACATTTGATTTGGCATATCTGGGCCATATTTGCTATGATGCATGTGGGCCACTTCAGGCTCACATCCATTTTGTCAGGGCCAGAAGAAGGCCATCAGTGCCACATCATTGCCTGAAGTGGCCCACATCCGGATGCTATCTGGGCTCTCTCCATTCACGCTGTAGCTCATTCGACCAACGCTGCTCACCATCACTGCCCAATCTGAGTCAACCGTGCATGTGTGACTCACATCTACAGTTGAGTCAGATCGGGGAGACAGTGTCAAAACCAAAACATTATGTATTCAGTTATGAGTCTTGAACGTAAACGAGAAGTCGATCGTATTTCCCAAGCCAGCAAATCATTCACCGCTGATGTCAGCACAGGAGAACTAGAGGAACACTGGATGAACCAAAAATAATTGGTCTTGTTCCCCTCGCTGCCACCCGGAAGTGCCATAGTCTCCAATCAAAGGTGCAATCAGTTCATCTGGATACAACGTTTATTGACAGATATGTTTCATCACTCAACTAAGTGACCTCTTCAGTCACTTAGTTGAGTGATGAAACATATTTGTCAATAAACGTTGTATCCAGATGAACTGACTCAACCTTCTTGGATTTTTTTACCTGGATTAATGAGCATGCATCAAGACATAGTCTCCAATTTTAAAACGCCGCTATAAAAATACATTTTCAAGAGTAGGATTAATCAGTCACAGCTGGACATCATCTCAGTAGCTTCAATAAAACATTTCCCATGGCTGGGCTGTGTTTTCTTACCGGTGTTTTATGAATGAAAGTCCATCAGCAGGGCAGCCATTCACCTGCGTTCACCTTATATCATGAAAACCGTGACAGTTAAACACGTTTGAAGTCTTTTAGTAAGGGCTTTGAAGTTATGATAGTCCGGCCTCTGTCATTTCATAGCAGACTTGATCACGTTCATGGAGGGTCCGTCTAGCAGGCGGCACATCCACAGACTGACAGGCAAAGCGTTTTTATCAGGTAGATTTCTTTAGCTTGCATGCTGCATATTAACAACCCCCCCCCCCCCCCATATTTCCCATACAATTGACTTTGGGCGCTGCACAAAAGTCTTATAATGAAAGGAAAAACACTAGTTTTTCTGTCCGTGTGTGCCTTTATTTCCCTTCTCCTGGTAGGTGAAAAAAGGGTTTGCGACCAACTCCGAACACCAGAGAAGGGTAGATAGGTATGCCTGGCGGGGAGATCTGCAGTCTACTGAGTGTGCTCCTCTAGTTCCTAATTTCTCCCACAATAGTCCTGTTCTGTAGGTGAAAGCTCTGTCACTTGAAGGTGCTCTGTGTGATATTCAGCTTTCCTGAAGCACACTATGACTAGAAAATGTGCGCCTGGGTTGCTGACTGGTACTGATGGAAACAAAGTAAACCTCCCAACCCTTGGATTTATAGCCTGCGAAGCCAGCCCAAAGCTTCATTCATTGTGAGTCAAGGCTTCGGTAGGCATACGTTTGTGTTAGGGAGGTTTTCACTGGGCTGGGATTAAAATTGCTTTGTGGACGACTGGATCGGTCTTTCATCAGTCAGAGTTGCAAACACCATGACGTAGGAGCAGAATGTCCCATTTCCAAACACACTAGTCTGCTGGTAGTGAACACCACTACCGCCAGCAGGTCAGTCCATGTAGGTAGTTACTACGTGAAAGTCTCTGAATAAACTGATTCTATAGCAGCATCAATGCTAACTTCTCCTAACACAGCCATTACAAAAGTTCATGTACAAAATATGGCGCTAATCACTGCCATCTTGCTCTGAACTGCTCTGCATAGTTCACCGATTGATCGGACTTCCAGCTGCCGTACAACTGATTCTTAATGGATCCTTTCCAGGCTGCTGTCTCGTAGTGAAGTGAGCTGAGCTGACGAGACTTAGCCTGGCTTCTCCACGCCATTGGATTCCTGCATTCAAAAACAAAGGGAGCTGGGCCACCTGAGTTGTTCTTGTTTTGACACTCCATCCCCCCCAAAGACTTTGCACAATTTTCTGAGGACTGCGAGTACAAACCAGTGATTGCAACCAACGACATCTACTGTCAGCAAATGCATAGGTCCCACTCTTTTTAGGAAATCTTTTTAGAAGGCCCTTTTTTTGGGGGGGGGGGCTTTTCCATGACTTTTGCTTGGTTATACATGAAAGCCATTGCTGACAGAAAGTCATATTATTCAGTATTAACTATCAGTGGCAATCTCAACAGTCTCAACTGAACACACGGCCCTAACATCACACGCTGATGTGACATCTCAGCTCAAGATTTGTGCAGAAATATGCCATCTGTAATCTGACGTCACAATTTTCCATGACCTAAAATTATATTTCCAGGACGTCTGATCATTAGCATTTTCCATGAGTGGAAAATTAGCCTTTAAATTTCCAGCTTTTTCAGGACGTGTGCTGTGTGTTCACGACCTTTCTGCTGGAGTTGGTTTGTCTTGTTTGCTTTGATTTGTTGTTGTCGTTCACATTCCTGAATGATGGCAGTCGACTCAGGACACGTAGGAGCAAACAGATAGTGTCTCTGTCAACCTGAGTTTGCAGAGAAGAGAAAACACCAATGTAATGTTGAGTGGTCTGATAGTCTGGGTATATACCGTGTCATCATGGTGGCTTGGCCATTGTTGGATGTGGAGTAACAGCATATAAATTTACTTTTCAGCTTTCAGTTCAATACTATACACATATATGGGGATTTCAAGTTACAGCACCATACTGGAACCATGTATGAGTCCAAATACTGATGCACTTTTGGTGCCATGTAATACATATGTACTAAGTCTGGTTTTTTTGTTATTCTCCTGCTTGCTTTACTAATTTAGTGTCTGTTTGAAATAGTTTGCAAATTAAAAAAAAATCATTTAACCAAATATCCATATAATATGATGGGCTGTGATGGACTGGCAGCCTGTCCAGGGTGTCTCCCCGCCTGCCGCCCAATGACTGCTGGGATAGGCTCCAGCATCCCCGTGACCCCAATTGGGATAAGTGGTTTGGATAATGAATGGATAATGGATCCATATAATACATTTTCCCCTTTTCAGTTTTGGAACAAATAACATTAATCAATCAATCAATCAATCAAGTTGCATTTTATATAGCATTTTTCTCGCTGCAACAGCCACTCAAAGCGCTTTACATTTCTGGTCAGATCCGAATTTCAGACACCTGTTATAATAGAACACAAGCTGTTTTCTGTACAGTCGCTACCCATTTCATATGCAAGTGAGTTGAAGTCCTTTCTCACCATCCAGTCAAAGACTGAGCAAATCACTCCCAAACCAATTCACGGCAGCAAATTAAGTACATTAATAAAAATAAAGCTGAATACTGGGGGCGCCCGGGCAGCATAGCGGTCTATTCCGTTGCCTACCAACATTGGGATCGGCGGTTCGAGTCCCTGTGTTGCCTCGGGCTTGGTCGGGCACCCCTGCAGACACAATCTGACAATTGGCCGTGTCTGCGCGTGGGAAGGCGGATGTGGGTATGTGTCTGGTCGCTGCACTAGCGCCTCCTCTGGTTGATCGGCGCGCATGTTGGGAGGGGGAACTGGGGGGAATAGCGTGATCCTCCCACACGCTATGTCCCCCTGGTGAAACTCCTCACTGTCAGGTGAAAAGAAGCGGCTGGCGACTCCACATGTATGGGAGGAGGCATGTGGTAGTCTGCAGCCCTCCTCAGATCAGCAGAGGGGGTGGAGCAGAGACCGGGACGGCTCGGAAGAGTGGGGTAACTGGCCAGATACAATTGGGGAGGAAAAGGGGGGGGGGGTCCAACAAAAAAAAAAGAAGCTGAATACTGAACTACTTTTCACTTCTCAGGCTGAGGGACATGCTCTCTCTGGCAACATAAAACAATTTGTGACGGCACCTGAAACGCCTGTCCCATCACTGGGAGTGCTGCTTTGTATGGGAATCCGAGAACAATGAAACTGCCGGGGGATTTCATTGTTTTACGGACCTTGCCAATATTTGCCCCACTATGTCAAACATTGGCAAGGTTGCCTGTTCCCAACGAACATACATTTTCCATTTACATGCCATACTTTGCGAGCATTCACTTGCAGCGTCCAATGATTACACACCCATAACATCAAATACTGCAGCAGTGTGATGTGTGATTGTTTCCCCTCATTCAAAATGAAAATCCCAAATCTCACTTTGAGGGTGTTGCCAGTTGTTTAACCTCCCAGCTATGCCATGCTGAAATCTTTCCTGCACACTGAGTCATGTTGTGAAAGAGAAGAAGAAAGGCAGGACAGGCACACAGACACAGGGTGGAAACATCAAGTGTCTTGTTTAAGGCGAGGCTGGAGACAGAACAGAGGGTATTCTTGTGTGATTGCTAAGAGGCCAGCAGTGCGAGGCTGGAGTGCTACATGCTGCTTCTGAGCTGTGCATTGCTAAGATATTCTTTGTGCTTCCTCCGTGGGGACGGCTCACAAATCAGTGGGAAGTCCACTTCCATGTAGTGATCTCCCTCCTTCTGCTCCACTGTGCTACTGCTGCTGGTAGTGTCGGTGGTGGTGCCGATGCTGCTGGTGGTGGTTATGCACTTTGTCGTCATGGCAACGCAGACACTAATTATTCACACTCTCCCTCTCCCCCCCCTGCCTTGCAGCCATATTTCACTTGACCTTTTGCAGATTTGCTCTGGCGCTGAGGAATGTCTCCATTTCTGAGGAAGACTATTAGATGAAGCCCCCTTTCCAAAGGGTCTCTTGCTGATTTTGTTGTTGTTGCTACACTCAGTTTCCCAACAAACGTGCACACACGCTCACTCAGTTGGTCCAATCCGCTGTTGTCATGGTTGCACGCTAGACAGAAAGTAGTGCAAACTAGGCGGAGCTTTGTCGCTGTAGCATAATTTTGATGCACATATTTTCCTCTTTAATACAAAGACAAAGGACCAAAGAGAAGGAGGAAATAGTTTAAGTTTATGAATTTAAATCACAGCAACCTTAAACCAGTTGAAGGTACAATCCTTAAGTCAAACGTAAACCAAAGGGAAAATATCAAACACAGCATTGGAACCTGCCCTTACTCCCCAACTGACTGACAGGTCTCTTCATACAAGGACTAAGACTAAACAACAACTTCATATTAGTTTGTTTTCTGATGCTGTGAATGGTTTGCTTACATCGGTAATGGTTGTAGATTTGAGTAAAACGGACCCATATTTTCAATTACCATCGGCTGAGGAACAAAACACAAAATGCATATTTCCCATCTGTGACACAAACTATTCAGTTATGTATGCAAATATATCTCCGTTTTATATGGTCAAATAAACAACAGACCCCCACGGGGCTTTAACTCTTACATGGTAGATGTGAGCTATAGTTGTGTGAAAAGACACATTTACAGAACCCCGTCAACCTAACCACACACACAGTAGCACAATCAAACCATAGTATGATCACTTTTAATCTATTTATGTTGTTTATTGATGATTTACCTGCTTTATGTGCCGACATTTTGGGGTTTTTTCCCCCCATCAAGACATGTTTAGAAGAAATAGTCTTAGGAGAGCCTCGGCTACCGTTCCACACACACATCAGATACATGAAACAGTTTCAGAGACAGCACAACATAATGCAAACTAGGCTGAGAAAAGCTTTTTAAAATCCTTTCCCCAGAGAGCTGCCAGTGTTTGACAGTACTGCCAGTTGCTTTCAGTGATCTTTGCTCATTTTGAAGAGCAAAAGCACTGCGCTGTTTATAATTACTGTGTTTTTGTCTCATTAAGAAAAACCACTGTACACCCTTAAACCTGGAGGTTTACATCACGAAGAAGCAGCTGAAGGGGAAAATTTCAAACATTTGCATAAGAGCTGGTTGTGCTGCAAGTAAAGAAATAACGCTGCCATGTTCAAGTGTTTTGTTGAAATCTGTTTGAAGGTTTCTTGCTGTACACCAGCATTTAAAAAGGGACGGCTCGGTTTGTGAGGGTTTAATTATAATCACAGTTTTATGTCTGTGTGTAGTTTGAGGGGATGTTGAACGGTGACTTTAGCCCAGCTTGTGCAAAATTTCAACTCATAAAATTCAAAATAGTTCACAGGGCACACTATAGTAAACCTAAACTTGCCAGGATATACCTGAATATGGCTGACACCTGCGACAGATGTTCTCGGGCTCCTTGTAATCTCACTCATAAGCTCTGGTCATGTCCGAGACTGGGGCAGTACCGGAAATCTTACATTCAAGTCATTTCAGTAATACTAGAACAAGCAATAGAACCATCCCCACTGACTGCTATATTTGGTATACTTGAAGCTGGCAAAAACATGTCAGTAAAGCAAGCCAATATAATCTCGTTCAGCTCTGTAAAAGCCCGTCGGAGAATACTTTTACTACGGAAGAAACCGTTACCCCCATCTCCTACTTCTTGGCTGCGTGATACCGTGTCTGTTTTGGCGTCGGAAGAGATCGAATTCTCCATACGAGGTTCGACAGACGGACAGATTTTACAGTCATTGGCAGCCTCTGATCTCTACTGTTAAGAGTCTGACCTCCCTTTCCCCAGAATGACTACCCAGATGAGACGATTAACACAACGCAACAGCTGAACCCTACAGTTTGGCAGCACACTGAAAATCTTCACATCTCCCAACAACTTATTATGCACTGTAATGGCCCACACATATACACAGTACTCTTTGCTCTTGTTTATGCTTGTATGTGTGTATATATGTTTTTTTTCTTGTTCTCTTTTGTTTTACACTAATGTGCCTCATTTATTATTATTATTAACAGTAATGTATTTTTGTTATTATTGTCATACTTCCTTGACCTGAGATAAGGAGCTCAAAAGACTAAGTGGTGGTGGTGGTGGTGGGGTAGAGGAAGGGGGGTTGGACGGGTTCAATAATGGAACCATTTATGTGAATGATTTGTTTTATGTTTTCCTAAAATGCCAATAAAATATGTTCATAAAAAAGACGGGAAACACCCCCCCCCCAAAATGACTGTCAATGCTTCTTACTCATAAGCATAGCATTCATCATTCTCCTTAACCAATGTTTCACAAGTTCATGCAAAATCCTAACAATCAGATTGTGATATGCGTCTTCTACAGCTGAAGAGGATATGCACAGACACACACGTAGGCTACGGCAGAAATACCGTAACACAACTATAAGCTAATGTCCTGGATATATATATATATATATATATATATATATATATATATATATATATCTCGGGGGACAACGCAGCCACAGGAAGTGCCGCGGCCGGGAAGCGAACCCGTACCGCCCGCACCGCAGGAGACATCGCTAACCGCTAGACTAAAGGGTCAGACTCGCCAGCCAGCCAGCGGCCGGCGTGTCTACTTATCCGTGCACGTTACAATATATATACTTGTGAATGCTTTGTTAAACATGTTTCTGTTAGGTTAACAAGTCAACATGTTGATTCTTCAGAGAGGACGCGTGTGTCCTTGCTTCTAGGAGGAGCTGCGAGCGACCCCAGTAGGCCGCTCAGCACCCGAGCTAAGCTAGGCTAAACTAAGCTAGGCTAGACTAGGCTAGGCCTGCAGTGTGTTGCACCATATTACCAGCCGGAGCTGGAGGAACCCGGATGTTTGTGGGTTTTCTTTGGTAAGATAAAGCTGTCGGTCAGTTGTAGTTATTGTTTTTGTAAATCTGATATCTTCCCCCCACTGACTAGATTGCTCCAAGTCCAGCCTGTCAAAGGATCAGGCCGCACCCAGCTCGTCCCTGAACATGCCCCAGTCTTTCGGCACGGCCATGGGCTTCTCCCTGGCCGAGACCCTCCCGGCGGCGGACCTGCCCGGCCTCTCAGCCAACGCCAGTCACCTGCACATGCTGCGGGAGAGCATCACGTACCTGGCGCCCACGGCCGACGCTAACAAGTGCTGGCCCATCCGTCCTACCCTGCGCAACGAACTGGACACCTTCTCCGTGCACTTCTACGTCTTCTTCGGGCCCAACATATCCGTCCCGCCCGACAGAGCCGCCGTGTTCGCCATCAACCTGATGCCTGTACTGGACAGCGGAGGTGTCCTGAACATGGAGCTCAAGCTCAATTTGGTGAGTTGCAGAATTTCCTCCGACATCGCTTTGTGGTTCAGAAAGTATGGAGTGGTTTTTATTAATGACGCAGTTCCAGACTATTGTAGCGAATTCGGGGGGGGGGGGGCAGTTCGGGAGACCGTCGCCGCAGCCGGGACGCGAACCCGTGGCTCCCACACCGCAAGCGACAACGTTAACCCGACTGGTTAACGTCCCGGCTGTGGCGACGGTCTCCCGGACTGCCCCCCGAATTCGCTACACTAGTCGGGCCAATGCTCAGAAGGTGCATGTGATAACCAGTCACAACAGCGGCACCTGGTCGAAGAAAATGACATTTTAAATTACCAGGCAACTTAGCTTAGCATTAGCGTCCACCGAGCCTCCAGCGTCTCATTAACAGGATGTTACGTAAAATGCATCACTTCCGGTGCGACGATAATATTTCCTGCGAAGGGTTTTAAATTAAGCTGAGTGTGTTGTTGCATCTCAGACAGCCCTATTACAACATTAATAACATTTAAAAGTCAACGTTTTGTCATTAAAAAAGTTATCCTATGGAGTTTTAAAGGTGCTTCTTGTAGCTCTTCCTGAACCCAGACGGCTGTTGTTCAGTAGTGTGAATAACAACACATCACAGCAAGAAGACTGAAAAGTGAAACGGAAACAAAGAGAATGTGACATGTTAGCAGACATGTCAGCAGACACGTCAGCAGACACGTCAGCGGACATGTTAGCAGACATGTTAGCAGACACGTTAGCGGACACGTTAGCAAACATGTCAGCGGACATGTTAGTAGGCATCTCCTGTTTCCAGACGCCCCAAGTAGACAGTTTGCTGCAATGTATGCTGCATAGACAGATAGATAGATGCTGAATATTGTGAATGTGAGTCAAGTTTTCAGCAGAGGAAGCATCAAAAAATGACGAAAACAGCTCTGCCCTCAAGCTCCATTGTTATTGAGTGCAGACATTTGAGGTGTGTGTGTGTGTGTGTGGGGGGGGGGGTTGCATGACCCATGCTGATATTTACTAGTAATCCAGTGTTTCAGGAAAGCTGAAATACTACACTTAAGGTAAATGGGCCTCATCTATACTATAGCACCTTTCTAGTCTACCGACCCCTCACAGTGCTTTACAGTGCACGCCTCACATCCACCCATTCACACACACATTCACACACTCATTCACACACACATTCACACACACATTCACACACTGATGGTGGAGGCAGCCATGCAAGGTGCCAATCTGCTCATCAGGAGCAGTTAAGGGTTGCTCAAGTATACACTTCGACACGCTCTCTGGAGGAGTCAGGGCTCAAACCAGTGACCTTCTGATTACTAGACGACCCACTCTACCTCCCCATATCAACATAGTACCTTTAACCCCATATAGTGTAGCATCCTTCTCTCACATGAAAGGAAATATTTAACCATTAGTCCGACACGATGCTGGTTTGGCCAAAGCAGATCTATAAGTTCAAGATCTCAGACCCTGAGAGCAGGATAAGTGGTTTGGATAATGGATGGATGGAAGTGTTGCTCTCCATCACCTGGCCTTTGTGTCTAGCCAGTGGGCACCAACATGTTGGATCAAATAGAAATATGGGGATCCAACAAAACAAACTAAATAACTAATTGCTCCCCTTGCAAAAACATTCCTGTTCATAAAAGGGAATGGTTAGACTTTCACAGTGCCTGCTGGACACACATTACTGCCATGTTTTTGTTCCTGTTGAAGATTGAAATGTGAAAGGGGCCAAGCCAAGTGTTAATGTGGGTGACATACTGTGCAGTTTGCCATTCATTGAAAAAGCTCAAAATGCAAAAAACAAAAAACAAAACCCAGCAGATCGGTGACAGGAAGGAATGTACTTGGCTCGTCTTTCAGTTATCACTGTATTAGGAAATGTTCCTACTGGGGCTTGTTGGGATGACGGGGAGCCAAGAGCATGGTACCTCAAGTTTTATGGCTGGCAGATGGATTCTTACTGCTTCTTATAGATAGATAGCAGGCCGGGCTGAGGCCAAGTTGGCGGAGGAGGGAAAGTGAAATAAAAGCATTAGACTTTGAAAGTTGAATTTAAAATGCATAATTCAGTGTCTTTGCCTTTTTTAGAGAAATAGTGATCGAGTGGTAGACGAACTGATAAACCTATTGAGGGAATGCTCTGATGGAAAATGTGTGAGGAAGTAAGTCAGTGTTGCGGTGTGTGTTTGCTGCTTTGGTCAGTGTACAGTATGAGCAGGAGACAGTTTTCCTTAGAAATTAGCATTTTGCTCCTTTATTCTAAAATGGACACCGCTTGTCCCTTTGCAGTGATCTGTCAGTTGTTTCCACAGACACCGGTCACCCGTCACACCCCGTCGACCTGGCAGTGTGGAGTAAATTTGAAGCATTTCATGAGGGAATCACAAGAGCTGGCTCGACTCAATTTTCTTTCCATGTGAAATGAATTCAGTGCTTTTTTTCTTTTTTTTATCGATAGCTTTTGTCTTTGCAGTACAATGGTTGTTTACTGCGAACAGGGAAAAAAACAAAACAAAACGAGACAAAAGTTCTCTACATTTAGACAGCCCTGGTAGGTTTTCACATGGACCACTTTATTTCTTATAAATATTGGACGACTCAGGATGTTTGTCACAATGCGAAGACGTTGAGGTCTTCTTCGAATCAGTGTCCAGTTTCATAGAAACTATCGTTTAAGCAAATTATTTCATATTCATTCGTTTGGGCAGCGGGTGGTGAATAACCTATGCACAGTGCGATCCATTCTGCATCCGCCAGCTCTAATCTTCTCTCATCTGTTGCTGGCGTGATGTCCCGTTCATTAGCGGCGAGCCTAGGGGAAATTAGCCATATTAATAGATATGAGCACAGAGAAGAATGTCTTGGAGGGGGAAAAAAACCCTGGCCATGCTTAGCAGTTTGACCTGGCTGCAGCATCTTTTTACGGCTGTGATTGAGATGCTGTTTCTGTTTCGGTGCAGCTGGACTCTGTTGCAGCCTGGCGGCCTGTCCGGGGTGTCTCCCCGCCTGCTGCCCAATGACTGCCGCTCCAGTATCCCTGCAACCCTGAGAGCAGGATAAGTGGTTCGGATAATGGATGGATGGATGGATGGATGGATGGATGGATGGATGGATGGATGGATGGACTGTGTTGCTTGTGTCGAGATGTTGGCCGCGTCGTTAAACCTGAATGCTGTGATGCGAGGCTGCGTCCTGTCATCCTGCAAGCTGCACCTCTGCCAGTAGCCGCACATAATCAGACTCAACAGCTGCATAATGGCGTAATAAATCAGGTGCAGAAATAATAATAAACTTCATTCACAGAGCACTTTTTCAAATCGTTATCTTGAGTTATGGTGCTTAACAAACAAAGTGACGATGAGTGAGATTAATGAATAAAATGGATAAGAGGGACTTAAAGCCTGATTACAGAAAATTAGAGCAAGAGCATACAAGAGGGAGGGATGATAAAAGTAAATCACATAGCCACCTTGGTGTTGAGCTAAGAGACGTTTTCGGCGTGGGCTCGGATGACACAGATTTTGCACATCTTAGCTCCACGAGCGCAGACAGTGTAGCGTCCCAAAGCCGGGCGGCTTAGCATGTGGATGCCCAGTCACTTAGGAACAATGAAGTTCCTGCCGGATGTCGGTGCCTGCTGCAGGAGGGGTACACAGACCTGACATGTTGCTAGAAGACAGACGCCGACATGGCTGAGCCTCGGAAGTGAGCAGGGGACATCTTTTTGGAGGCGTTTAAGCAGGGGTTATGTAACCATCTGGTGGGATGTTTGCGGTGGTTTTAACTCACGGGGCTCTCCGTGTGTCTGGTGTTTAAATGCTTCAGATGGATGTCGAGGAATAAACGGAGCCCCCGTCTGTTTCAGGTCTCGTTCATTTAGACACGAGTTTTATTTGCATGTGTGTACATAAGAGCCAGCGTATGCAGACAGGCCACATGTCTGTCAGGACAAACGGAGGAGAGACGGTGTCACGCAGACAGACGTGTGATGAGCGCCACACTGGGGGCTCAAACAAAGACGGAAAGGATACGGGAACAAGGACGTGGAAGAAGAGTAAATCATATTCTAACAAAGCAGAAAAGAAATGGCTTCAGGACAGTAAATAAACAGGAACAGAAAAAAGCAATCAAGAAAGTAATCACGGCGTCCAGGTGGCGTGGCAGTCTACTGTGTTGTCTACCAACATGGGGATCGCTGGTTCGAATCCCCGTGTTACCGCCGGCTTGGTCGGGCGTCCCTACAGACACAGTTGGCTGTGTCTTTGGCTGGGAAGCCAGATATGGGCGTGTCCTGGTCGCTGCACTAGCGCCTCCTCTGGTCAGTTGGGGGCGCCTGTTCGGGGGGGAGGGGGAACTGGGGGGAATAGCGTGATCCTCTCACGCGCCATGGCCCCCTGGTGAAACTCCTCACTGTCAGGTGAAAAGAAGCGGCGTATGGGAGGAGGCATGTGGTAGTCTGCAGCCCTCCTGGATCAGCAGAGGGGGAGGAGCAGAGACCGGGACGATTCGGAAGAGTGGAGTGATTGACCAAGTACAATTGGGGGGAAAAAAAGGGGAAAAAATCCACCCACCCATCCATCCATTAACTGAACCCCTTATCCTGCTCTCAGGGTTGCGTGGATGCTGGAGCCTATCCCAGCAGTCACTGGGCGGCAGGCGGGGAGACACCCTGGACAGGCCACCAGACCATCACCCACACACACACACACACACACACACACACATTCACACCTAGGGACAATGTAGTACGGCCGAGTCAGCTGACCTACATGTCTGGACTGTGGGAGGAAACCCACACAGACACGGGGAGAACATGCAAACTCCACACAGAGGACGACCCCCAAGGTTGGACTACCCCGGGGCTCGAACCCAGAACCTTCTTGCTGTGAGGCGACTGCACTAACCACTGCGCCAAAACATGAAGACAGCGTTTAAACACATAAATCGTAACACTTAACAGTTCCATGAGCCCCTGCGCTCCCCCAGCCCAGAGCCGCCGACAGTTGGAGCGACCGCCTCTCCCGGTCGCTCCATAGCCCCCACCTGAGGGATCAGTCATCCCCGATGACACATCACCCAACCACCAGCCCCACCATCACCCAGTCACACAGGTCATCAGTGACAGGGAGTTAGACGATCTGCTAGTGGGGAACCCCCCCCCCCAAAAAAAGAGTGTACAGTTAGGGGGCTTTGCTAACTCGACTGGCGTAAATCATATGAACACTGCTCAGCAGTGTCTTTCATCAATAGAAATGAATTCCTCAGCCTGTGAATCATCACATCATGTTTTGATAGCTGTCCCGGTGCTGATCACACATCTGACCGACATGTTGTGCACCCCCAGTACATACTTGTGTAACCGAGAACAATGTGCCGAGGCAAATCCCTCTTATGCAAAACATACTTGGCAAAGAAAACAGACTCCGACTGTGGAAGGAATGAAGAGGGATTGTGAAAGCACTCTGAAGGTATCGACGCAGAGTGTCTGGCCCGATCTTATGCACAGGCCCGGTTTGCCAGCTTTTAAAGAACCTCATTATTCCTGACTAGTACTAAGAGCCTCCTGTTTATCTTAAACCGGCGCTCCTCGGAGGACCGGAGGGTCTGCATCCACTGCGGTGTGGATCCAGACACATTGGCAGAGGCAGGTTCCAGTTTCCTCAAGTTTGCAGAGGCTCCCCGGGTTCTCCAGTGCAGGAGCTTCGCCGATTAATAATGCATGCCGTTCAGAGATGAATTATCCACATCTTCATTTAGCCACCTCCGACACACCGAGGGGGAACACTTCCAGCCGAGTCGGTAGTCCTTTTACTTTATGATCTCGCGGCTGACATGATATAATAATATAATATTATTTTATATATTATAATATAATATGATAAATGTAATACGATATATAGTATAATATTATATAATATAATATTTTATATATTATAATATAATATGATATTATTATATATAATATGATAAATGTAATACGATATAGTATAATATAATATTATTTAATATAATATAATTATTATTTAATATATTATAATATGATATTATATAATATTATTTAATATAATATATTATTTTATATATTATAATATGATATGATGTAATATTATTTAATATAATGTAATACAATATAATGTTATTTAATATAATATGATATAATATAATATACAACATGATATAATATGATATAATATGATATAATATAACATGATATCATATGATATAAACTATAATATAATATAATATCATATGGCATAATATGATATAATATAATGTGATATAAAATATAATATAATATGGCATAATATGATATAATATAATGTGATATAAAATATAATATGACATAATATAATATAATATAATATAATGTGATATGAGGCCTAAGGACACGCAGACACAACAGATAATGTGTTGGTACACCGACCTGACATTAGCCGACACGTGATGTTTGAATAGACGAATTAAGTTTGTCTGGTTTCGTGTGTGTGTGTGTGTGTTTCTTGCAGTCTACCGTAAAAGGAGCTAATGTCACAGTGTTTGGCTGCCTGAACCATGGAATACCTCTTTTCCTGCATGAAAATTCATCACTGAAATGTCAGTCAGGTAGGTGTAATGGCGAAGAGAAGCACCACATGCTCATGATCCGGATTAAAAAAACGAACGCGCCGGCCCTGCACACCTCTGTCTGTGCTGGATGTATGAGTCTGTGTTGCCTAAAATTATATTTATTGGATTTTGCATTTTACAAATCACAGAATCAACATATGAAGTAAATCCAGTATGATTCCCATCCCTCCCCTGCCCCCTAACATATCTCCAACCCCCCAACATCCTCCGAAATGGGGGCGTCCAGGTAGTGTAGCGGTCTGTTCCATTGCCTACCAACGTGGAGATTGCCCGTTTGAATCCCCGTGTTACCTCCGGCTTGGTCGGGTGTTCCTACAGACACAATTGGCCGTGTCTGTGGGTGGGAAGCCAGATGTGGGTATGTGTCCTGGTATGAATGGGGGAGAAAAGGGGGGGTGCAAAAAAAAAAGAGTTGGATGTTCCCCATGATAGTCACCCATGTAGCCCCAACACATTTTGCATGTGCACAGCACAGTTGAAGTGCGGTAACTAGTTATTGCAAGTTGTAGTTTATGGTATAATTTTACTTTTTATTTCAGTACAATTTAAATTTCAACTTAGTTTTCACTTGTAACACAAACTGAACCTGTATGTTAGTTTGTCCAACTGACGCTGTTGTGAAGCAGAGTGTCTGTCTGGACCCGTTTCCAAAACCCTTCGTAACGAGGCGGAACATAAAATACCATTATTATCAGTAGGAGTGATGAAAAATACTACGAGAATAAGACCCAGGTTGAAAAAAAACTGGAGTTTTCCTGTGACTTTACTCTCTTGCTGTCTGTCTTCCCTCGTCTCTTCTTTCAGAAACGTTGACCGGCTTTCGTCTCCTGGTAAACGCCTCCACCAACATCACCAAGCTGAGGATTCCCTATCCGCAGACGGGCACATGGTACCTCAGCCTGCGGTCTCTGTGTGCCAGCGAGGACAGGTGAGGTGGCCGTGCTCCCTCCTCTGTGTTAATCACCGCTACATACTAATTACATGCTAAGGTGATTTTTCTGATTCCATCCTGAATTCAAATCACATCCATCATCTACAAAAACCAACAGTTGCTGATATAAGATAAAATATTTCTATTTCCTTGAGGAGGAATGAAAGTGGTTTCAGGTTTTGGAGTCCTTCGAATCCAGCGTCTCCACAAAAGTCCTCTTTTTTTATTCACAAGTCAACAAAGAGCAGGTTTTGAACACTCCAGCAGGGTAGCGGAGGATCAGCCCACCAGTTTCTATGCAGACTGTAGTTCTTTACACGTGTTGGGGCCGACGTGCAGCTTCATTACATAAATTCATAGTACGCAAGGGACACAAGTAACGATTATTTTCGTTATTGATTATTCATTATTGAGTCACTATTGACTATTTTTCGATTAATCGATTAATCATTTCGTTTGTCAAAGGTAAAAAATGTTGATGGATGCCCGTCTCAAATTCCAGAGACCAAAGGGATGTCGCCACACTGTCTGTTAAATCACAAAACCCGGAGTATTGAGTTCATAACGCTGTCAATCAAACGAAGGCAAGTGCATCTTTTGATCGACTACTAAAATTGTAATCGATTAAATTGATGTTGATCGACTAATTGATTAATCAACCAGTTGTCTCAGCACTAAAGGCAACCGTGTCATCAATAATACAACATCAGACTGGTGTAACTCATACACAGTATCATATATCAATGGGGAAATACATAAATACATTTCTGAAAATGTGGCCCATGCTGGTAGTCAGCTGCCGAATGATGATGTGTACTCATCTTTTTAATCACCACAACATCGTTCATACTGTGTTTGACAAGTTGCTGTCAGTGATGTGACAACGCCCTGAAGCCCGTCTACACGAGACCGACCCCACAGGCCGGCAGCTGTGGGCAGATAAATCTATAAGTGGAAGTACAAGGTTTTTCCAGAGGCCTGCATTTCCTGTCTGTCTGAACTTCGGCAGCAGTTAAGCAGCATTACTGATTCACACGTTTGATGAAGGGCGCGTGGCCACTGTCAGAGCGCCGCACCCTCCCTCAGTCAGCCTGCGTCTCCTTCCATCCGTTGTCCAGTCCATCGATCTGAGACTCGCTACCTGACTTGTAAATACGGTCTGCAGCCGGCGTATAAAGTAGAGGTACCGGGGTTAGCTTTGAAGCTCTCAGTAGATTTGAACCACATTAACATGCTACAGAATTTAATCAGGAATGTTCAGCAACATTTATTTGTCGTTTCCCCCAGCCCACAGCAGTGCAACACAAAGACAAAAACACAATTGTCCATCCACCCATCCATCCATTGTCCAAGCCGCTTATCAGAATTTGGGTCGCGGGATGCTGGAGCCTATCCCAGCAGTCACTGGGCGGCGGGCGGGGAGACACCCTGGACAGGCCGACAGGCCATTGCAGGGCCAACACACACACACACACACACACACATATCCAAACTAGAAGAACACATACTACATCCAAACTACAAAAACTACACAACTACAAAAGCACATATATACAACATATCAAAAAAAATTTGTTTTTTTTTCACCGTCCAAGAGAGCGAATACCAGCCAGGGTGACTGTCAGAACTGCCAGTCTGCATGAGCTAGCAGTTAGCTTAGCCTGCCCCACCACCGCGTCCTGTCAGAGTCTCGGGCTAACTCACGTGTAAGCTAGCTGCTGCCATTGTATCGCTCTGGCGTCCGGCTGTTGTTCAGCCATTGTTTGATTGAAGCTGGTCACTGAGAGACTTTGTGTGAGGTGCTGAAAGCAGCATTTCACCACTATAAGGAATCAGTTCATGTGTCAGTCAGAATATACACGTTAAAAAGGTACATGTATTTCATGTAAGATACTCCATTTTGTACTCCGGTTAAAAATTTAATTTACATTATCGAGAAAAACGTAGAAGAATAACTTAGTCGTGGAAAGTGGGGTGCTGAGACTGTGTTCATACTGAACAATGTGTGCGTTTGGTTGTAGTGTGTGTAACACCGCTCAGTACAGACGAGAGATGTGTGCTGGTTTCTTCATCCCTCACTAGTTCCCCTGCACAAAACTTCAGTTTAACACAATCCTCTGCAACATGTCTCACCATGCTGGGCCACCGAGTATGTTACGATGGCAAAATCAGATTGTGCCGTACTGTCAGAATCAGCGGTGCAGATTCAGTCACGCGGCTGAGCCCCTCCGATCAGCTCCAAAAAATGTGCGTGGAATGGAAACGAGCCGGTCTGTGCCGGCCTCCCGGGAGCTTTAATTGAATCTTGAATAACAGATGGCGTGGGGTATGGACCCGTCCTCTTGTGGGAATGTTTGCTGAACGCATGTGGCAAAGCTTTACGTTTCCATCTCTGATTCTGCCCATTCACACACATGTTCAAGTCTGTCAGGTCTGCGGGAGTGGGAGGAGGCGGGGAGAGGCGGGGGAGGTGTGGGGAGAGGCGGAGGGAAGTGTGGGAGGAGGCAGGGGGAAGTGTGGGGAGAGGTGGGGGGAAGTGTGGGGAGAGGTGGGGGGAAGTGTGGGAAGGGCGGTCCTCTTCATTATAATTAGACTGATTGACTTCATTAAGAAAAACCACACCACTGCCGGTCCTCATTCAACGGCCCTCTATTGTTTTCTGCTGTCCTCGGTGTTTGGCCCTCTATTGTTTTCTGCTGTCCTCAGTGTTTGGCCCTCTATTGTTTTCTGCTGTCCTCGGTGTTTGGCCCTCTATTGTTTTCTGCTGTCCTCAGTGTTTGGCCCTCTATTGTTTTCTGCTGTCCTCATTCAACGGCCCTCTATTGTTTCCTGCTGTCCTCAGTGTTTGGCCCTCTACTGTTTCCTGCTGTCCTCGGTGTTTGGCCCTCTATTGTTTTCTGCTGTCCTCAGTGTTTGGCCCTCTATTGTTTTCTGCTGTCCTCGGTGTTTGGCCCTCTATTGTTTTCTGCTGTCCTCAGTGTTTGGCCCTCTATTGTTTTCTGCAGTCCTCAGTGTTTGGCCCTATTGTTTTCTGCTGTCCTCAGTGTTTGGCCCTCTATTGTTTTCTGCAGTTCTCAGTGTTTGGCCCTCTATTGTTTTCTGCAGTCCTCAGTGTTTGGCCCTCTATTGTTTTCTGCTGTCCTCAGTGTTTGGCCCTCTACTGTTTTCTGCTGTCCTCAGTGTTTGGCCCTCTACTGTTTTCTGCTGTCCTCAGTGTTTGGCCCTCTATTGTTTTCTGCTGTCCTCAGTGTTTGGCCCTCTACTGTTTTCTGCTGTCCTCAGTGTTTGGCCCTCTATTGTTTTCTGCTGTCCTCAGTGTTTGGCCCTCTTGTTTTCTGCTGTCCTCAGTGTTTGGCCCTCTATTGTTTTCTGCTGTCCTCAGTGTTTGGCCCTCTATTGTTTTCTGCTGTCCTCGGTGTTTGGCCCTCTATTGTTTCTGCAGTTCTCAGTGTTTGGCCCTCTATTGTTTTCTGCTGTCCTCAGTGTTTGGCCCTCTTGTTTTCTGCTGTCCTCAGTGTTTGGCCCTCTATTGTTTTCTGCAGTTCTCAGTGTTTGGCCCTCTATTGTTTCCTGCTGTCCTCAGTGTTTGGCCCTCTATTGTTTTCTGCTGTCCTCGGTGTTTGGCCCTCTATTGTTTTCTGCTGTCCTCAGTGTTTGGCCCTCTATTGTTTTCTGCTGTCCTCAGTGTTTGGCCCTCTATTGTTTTCTGCTGTCCTCGGTGTTTGGCCATCTATTGTTTTCTGCTGTCCTCAGTGTTTGGCCCTCTTGTTTCCTGCTGTCCTCAGTGTTTGGCCCTCTATTGTTTTCTGCTGTCCTCAGTGTTTGGCCCTCTACTGTTTTCTGCTGTCCTCAGTGTTTGGCCCTCTATTGTTTTCTGCTGTCCTCAGTGTTTGGCCCTCTATTGTTTTCTGCTGTCCTCAGTGTTTGGCCCTCTTGTTTCCTGCTGTCCTCAGTGTTTGGCCCTCTTGTTTTCTGCTGTCCTCAGTGTTTGGCCCTCTATTGTTTTCTGCTGTCCTCAGTGTTTGGCCCTCTTGTTTTCTGCTGTCCTCAGTGTTTGGCCCTCTATTGTTTTCTGCTGTCCTCAGTGTTTGGCCCTCTTGTTTCCTGCTGTCCTCAGTGTTTGGCCCTCTTGTTTTCTGCTGTCCTCAGTGTTTGGCCCTCTATTGTTTTCTGCTGTCCTCAGTGTTTGGCCCTCTTGTTTTCTGCTGTCCTCAGTGTTTGGCCCTCTATTGTTTTCTGCTGTCCTCAGTGTTTGGCCCTCTTGTTTCCTGCTGTCCTCAGTGTTTGGCCCTCTTGTTTTCTGCTGTCCTCAGTGTTTGGCCCTCTATTGTTTTCTGCTGTCCTCAGTGTTTGGCCCTCTTGTTTTCTGCTGTCCTCAGTGTTTGGCCCTCTATTGTTTTCTGCTGTCCTCAGTGTTTGGCCCTCTTGTTTTCTGCTGTCCTCAGTGTTTGGCCCTCTATTGTTTTCTGCTGTCCTCAGTGTTTGGCCCTCTATTGTTTTCTGCTGTCCTCAGTGTTTGGCCCTCTTGTTTTCTGCTGTCCTCAGTGTTTGGCCCTCTATTGTTTTCTGCTGTCCTCAGTGTTTGGCCCTCTACTGTTTTCTGCTGTCCTCAGTGTTTGGCCATCTACTGTTTTCTGCTGTCCTCAGTGTTTGGCCCTCTATTGTTTTCTGCTTTCCTCAGTGTTTGGCCCTCTACTGTTTTCTGCTGTCCTCAGTGTTTGGCCCTCTATTTTTTTCTGCTGTCCTCAGTGTTTGGCCCTCTTGTTTTCTGCTGTCCTCAGTGTTTGGCCCTCTATTGTTTTCTGCTGTCCTCAGTGTTTGGCCCTCTATTGTTTTCTGCTGTCCTCGGTGTTTGGCCCTCTATTGTTTTCTGCAGTTCTCAGTGTTTGGCCCTCTATTGTTTTCTGCTGTCCTCGGTGTTTGGCCCTCTATTGTTTTCTGCAGTTCTCAGTGTTTGGCCCTCTATTGTTTTCTGCTGTCCTCAGTGTTTGGCCCTCTATTGTTTCTGCAGTTCTCAGTGTTTGGCCCTCTATTGTTTTCTGCTGTCCTCAGTGTTTGGCCCTCTATTGTTTTCTGCAGTTCTCAGTGTTTGGCCCTCTATTGTTTCCTGCTGTCCTCAGTGTTTGGCCCTCTATTGTTTTCTGCTGTCCTCGGTGTTTGGCCCTCTATTGTTTTCTGCTGTCCTCAGTGTTTGGCCCTCTATTGTTTTCTGCTGTCCTCAGTGTTTGGCCCTCTATTGTTTTCTGCTGTCCTCAGTGTTTGGCCCTCTTGTTTCCTGCTGTCCTCGGTGTTTGGCCATCTATTGTTTTCTGCTGTCCTCAGTGTTTGGCCCTCTTGTTTCCTGCTGTCCTCAGTGTTTGGCCCTCTATTGTTTTCTGCTGTCCTCAGTGTTTGGCCCTCTACTGTTTTCTGCTGTCCTCAGTGTTTGGCCCTCTATTGTTTTCTGCTGTCCTCAGTGTTTGGCCCTCTATTGTTTTCTGCTGTCCTCAGTGTTTGGCCCTCTTGTTTTCTGCTGTCCTCAGTGTTTGGCCCTCTATTGTTTTCTGCTGTCCTCAGTGTTTGGCCCTCTTGTTTTCTGCTGTCCTCAGTGTTTGGCCCTCTATTGTTTTCTGCTGTCCTCAGTGTTTGGCCCTCTTGTTTCCTGCTGTCCTCAGTGTTTGGCCCTCTTGTTTTCTGCTGTCCTCAGTGTTTGGCCCTCTATTGTTTTCTGCTGTCCTCAGTGTTTGGCCCTCTTGTTTTCTGCTGTCCTCAGTGTTTGGCCCTCTATTGTTTTCTGCTGTCCTCAGTGTTTGGCCCTCTTGTTTTCTGCTGTCCTCAGTGTTTGGCCCTCTATTGTTTTCTGCTGTCCTCAGTGTTTGGCCCTCTTGTTTCCTGCTGTCCTCAGTGTTTGGCCCTCTTGTTTTCTGCTGTCCTCAGTGTTTGGCCCTCTATTGTTTTCTGCTGTCCTCAGTGTTTGGCCCTCTTGTTTTCTGCTGTCCTCAGTGTTTGGCCCTCTATTGTTTTCTGCTGTCCTCAGTGTTTGGCCCTCTTGTTTTCTGCTGTCCTCAGTGTTTGGCCCTCTATTGTTTTCTGCTGTCCTCAGTGTTTGGCCCTCTATTGTTTTCTGCTGTCCTCAGTGTTTGGCCCTCTATTGTTTCCTGCTGTCCTCAGTGTTTGGCCCTCTATTGTTTTCTGCTGTCCTCAGTGTTTGGCCCTCTATTGTTTTCTGCTGTCCTCAGTGTTTGGCCCTCTATTGTTTTCTGCTGTCCTCAGTGTTTGGCCCTCTATTGTTTTCTGCTGTCCTCAGTGTTTGGCCCTCTATTGTTTTCTGCTGTCCTCAGTGTTTGGCCCTCTATTGTTTTCTGCTGTCCTCAGTGTTTGGCCCTCTATTGTTTTCTGCTGTCCTCAGTGTTTGGCCCTCTATTGTTTTCTGCTGTCCTCAGTGTTTGGCCCTCTATTGTTTTCTGCTGTCCTCAGTGTTTGGCCCTCTATTGTTTTCTGCAGTTCTCAGTGTTTGGCCCTCTATTGTTTCCTGCTGTCCTCAGTGTTTGGCCCTCTATTGTTTTCTGCTGTCCTCGGTGTTTGGCCCTCTATTGTTTTCTGCTGTCCTCGGTGTTTGGCCCTCTATTGTTTTCTGCTGTCCTCAGTGTTTGGCCCTCTATTGTTTTCTGCTGTCCTCAGTGTTTGGCCCTCTTGTTTCCTGCTGTCCTCGGTGTTTGGCCATCTATTGTTTTCTGCTGTCCTCAGTGTTTGGCCCTCTTGTTTTCTGCTGTCCTCAGTGTTTGGCCCTCTATTGTTTTCTGCTGTCCTCAGTGTTTGGCCCTCTACTGTTTTCTGCTGTCCTCAGTGTTTGGCCCTCTATTGTTTTCTGCTGTCCTCAGTGTTTGGCCCTCTATTGTTTTCTGCTGTCCTCAGTGTTTGGCCCTCTTGTTTCCTGCTGTCCTCAGTGTTTGGCCCTCTTGTTTTCTGCTGTCCTCAGTGTTTGGCCCTCTATTGTTTTCTGCTGTCCTCAGTGTTTGGCCCTCTTGTTTTCTGCTGTCCTCAGTGTTTGGCCCTCTATTGTTTTCTGCTGTCCTCAGTGTTTGGCCCTCTTGTTTTCTGCTGTCCTCAGTGTTTGGCCCTCTATTGTTTTCTGCTGTCCTCAGTGTTTGGCCCTCTATTGTTTTCTGCTGTCCTCAGTGTTTGGCCCTCTATTGTTTTCTGTTGTCCTCAGTGTTTGGCCCTCTATTGTTTTCTGCTGTCCTCAGTGTTTGGCCCTCTATTGTTTTCTGCTGTCCTCAGTGTTTGGCCCTCTATTGTTTTCTGCTGTCCTCAGTGTTTGGCCCTCTATTGTTTTCTGCTGTCCTCAGTGTTTGGCCCTCTATTGTTTTCTGCTGTCCTCAGTGTTTGGCCCTCTATTGTTTTCTGCTGTCCTCAGTGTTTGGCCCTCTATTGTTTTCTGCTGTCCTCAGTGTTTGGCCCTCTTGTTTCCTGCTGTCCTCGGTGTTTGGCCCTCTATTGTTTTCTGCTGTCCTCAGTGTTTGGCCCTCTTGTTTCCTGCTGTCCTCAGTGTTTGGCCCTCTATTGTTTTCTGCTGTCCTCAGTGTTTGGCCCTCTATTGTTTTCTGCTGTCCTCAGTGTTTGGCCCTCTATTGTTTCCTGCTGTCCTCAGTGTTTGGCCCTCTATTGTTTTCTGCTGTCCTTGGTGTTTGGCCCTCTACTGTTTCCTGCTGTCCTCAGTGTTTGGCCCTCTATTGTTTTCTGCTGTCCTCAGTGTTTGGCCCTCTATTGTTTTCTGCTGTCCTCAGTGTTTGGCCCTCCTGTTTCCTGCTGTCCTCGGTGTTTGGCCCTCTATTGTTTTCTGCTGTCCTCAGTGTTTGGCCCTCTATTGTTTTCTGCTGTCCTCAGTGTTTGGCCCTCTATTGTTTTCTGCTGTCCTCAGTGTTTGGCCCTCTTGTTTCCTGCTGTCCTTGGTGTTTGGCCCTCTATTGTTTCCTGCTGTCCTCGGTGTTTGGCCCTCTTGTTTTCTGCTGTCCTCAGTGTTTGGCCCTCCTGTTTCCTGCTGTCCTCGGTGTTTGGCCCTCTATTGTTTTCTGCTGTCCTCAGTGTTTGGCCCTCTATTGTTTTCTGCTGTCCTCAGTGTTTGGCCCTCTATTGTTTTCTGCTGTCCTCAGTGTTTGGCCCTCTATTGTTTTCTGCTGTCCTCAGTGTTTGGCCCTCTATTGTTTTCTGCTGTCCTCAGTGTTTGGCCCTCTATTGTTTTCTGCTGTCCTCAGTGTTTGGCCCTCTTGTTTCCTGCTGTCCTTGGTGTTTGGCCCTCTATTGTTTCCTGCTGTCCTCAGTGTTTGGCCCTCTATTGTTTTCTGCAGTCCTCAGTGTTTTGCCCTCTATTGTTTCCTGCAGTCCTCAGTGTTTGGCCCTCTATTGTTTTCTGCTGTCCTCAGTGTTTGGCCCTCTATTGTTTTCTGCTGTCCTCAGTGTTTGGCCCTCTTGTTTTCTGCTGTCCTCAGTGTTTGGCCCTCTATTGTTTTCTGCTGTCCTCAGTGTTTGGCCCTCTATTGTTTTCTGCTGTCCTCAGTGTTTGGCCCTCTATTGTTTTCTGCTGTCCTCAGTGTTTGGCCCTCTTGTTTCCTGCTGTCCTTGGTGTTTGGCCCTCTTGTTTTCTGCTGTCCTCAGTGTTTGGCCCTCTATTGTTTTCTGCTGTCCTCAGTGTTTGGCCCTCTTGTTTTCTGCTGTCCTCAGTGTTTGGCCCTCTATTGTTTCCTGCTGTCCTCAGTGTTTGGCCCTCTATTGTGGACGTAGTTAGCAGGATGAACGTGCAGCTGAAAAGCTGCAGACCTGCGTAGACCCGCTGTATTGTCAGAGGTTCGGGGGGGGGGGCAGAAGCAGCTGATAAATGGAAGGTGTGGTGAGAAGGTAGAGTCCATCACATTAGAAGTTGGGAGTAGACACGGAGAGCAGCAGGCGTAAGTGTTGGCTGTGACAAGCCCGAGCATCACAGAGGGCCCATGTGACACAGCTCTGAAGGTCATTACCGCTGTCCCCGTCTAACCCTTGGCCTGTCTGTGGCTCTCATTAGGTTCGAGCCCTGCACCAACGTCACGGCTGAAGTGTACCTGCGGTCCTACCTGACTCCCTGCATCAACGACTGTGGGACATACGGACAGTGCAAGCTGCTGCGCACCAACAACTATCTCTACGCTGCGTGTGAATGCAAAGCAGGTGAACAAAACACAAAAAGTTGAAATAATGTTGTTGTTTAGAAAATGTGTCGGTGTGTTTCCAGGCGGTCAACGTGCACCTGAGAAGCCTGCCCTCTCTTGGTTTGTTGATTTGGTGTTGTACAAATGTGTCAGCAGGCCCAAACACCTTGGGAATGAATACACCCCTACTACTCATAATAAAGCAGCATACAGCAGCAGTTAATGATCTGAACCCACAGGGAGACGAGACTTGTAGGATTAGACTGGCAGGTTGGTGGCGCCAAATGGTTCCGAAAGACGGGCTGACATGAGCCGGTGTGCCAGAAACATACAGCGTATGGACCCATCGATGGATGAATAGGCAAAGTTTTTTTGTTGTTGACCCCCCCCCCCTTTTTCTCCCCAGTTGTACTTGGCCAATTACCCCACTCTTCTGAGCCGTCCCGGTCTCTGCTCCACCCCCTCTGCTGATCCGGGGAGGACTGCAGACTACCACATGTCTCCTCCCATACATGTGGAGTCACCAGCTGCCTCTTTTCACCTGACAGTGAGGAGTTTCACCAGGGGGGAGTAGCGCGTGGGAGGCTCACGCTATTCCCCCCAGTTCCCCCTCCCGACTGAGCAGGCACCACTACCGACCAGAGGAGGCGCTACTGCAGCGAGCAGGTTACATACCCACATCTGGCTTCCCACCCACAGACACGGCCAATTGTGTCTGAAGGGACGCTCAGCCAAGCCAGAGGTAACACGGGGATTCGAATCGGCGATCCCTGTGTTGGTAGGCAACGGAACAGGCCGCTACGCCACCTGGACGCCCTGATTCTTATCATGAATTTTGACAACCAAATTGTGAATCGCCATATGACAGTATTCACATTTCATCCCAGTAGAATACCACTGAAGGAAGATCATTCTGAGTTCTGGCCCAGCCCTGTGTGACCTGTGGTGCTGTGTGACTGACCGCCCTGTGTGACCTCTGGTGCTGTGTGACTGACCGCCCTGTGTGACCTCTGGTGCTGTGTGACTGACCGCCCTGTGTGACCTCTGGTGCTGTGTGACTGACCGGCCCTGTGTGACCTCTGGTGCTGTGTGACTGACCGGCCCTGTGTGACATCTGGTGCTGTGTGACTGACGGGCCCTGTGTGACCTCTGGTGCTGTGTGACTGACCGCCCTGTGTGACCTCTGGTGCTGTGTGATTGACCGCCCTGTGTGACCTGTGGTGCTGTGTGACTGACCGGCCCTGTGTGACCTCTGGTGCTGTGTGACTGACCGGCCCTGTGTGACCTCTGGTGCTGTGTGACTGACCGCCCTGTGTGACCTCTGGTGCTGTGTGACTGACCGGCCCTGTGTGACTTCTGGTGCTGTGTGACTGACCGGCCCTGTGTGACTTCTGGTGCTGTGTGACTGACCGGCCCTGTGTGACTTCTGGTGCTGTGTGACTGACCGCCCTGTGTGACCTCTGGTGCTGTGTGACTGACCGGCCCTGTGTGACCTCTGGTGCTGTGTGACTGACCGCCCTGTGTGACCTTTGGTGCTGTGTGACTGACCAGCCTGTGTGACCTTTGGTGCTGTGTGACTGACCAGCCTGTGTGACCTGTGGTGCTGTGTGACTGACCAGAGCTGGACATGCATGTGATTAAAGCACTGTCTGTACAGTTTCTATGGACTGGGTTGAAATGGAAGTGGGGACCAGTTGGTAAGATGGTTAAAAAACCAAGTTAGAAAGTTATACTCTTTTAAAGCTGTTTGGTTGTTGGTTTTGGCTTCCACTCTTCAAATCCCTTTACACGGTCTCCAGCAGATGCCACCGAGAGCCATGCCAGTGTTGCTTTTATTACTGCCAAACACCATCTGAACTCACAAATTCTTCTTCCTGCTTCCTTGGTGTCTTGTTGGAATGAACACTTCCATATCTGAAGCTCTCACTGGTACGTACTTGGGAACCGCTGACGTAGTATAGATGGTTTTGTCTCACTGGTACGTACTTGGGAACCGCTGACGTAGTATAGATGGTTTTGTCTCACTGGTTATGTACGTGGGAACCGCTGACGTAGTATAGATGGTTTTGTCTCACTGGTTATGTACGTGGGAACCGCTGATGTAGTATAGATGGTTTTGTCTAACTGGTTATGTATGTGGGAACCGCTGACGTAGTATAGATGGTTTTGTCTCACTGGTTATGTACGTGGGAACCGCTGACGTAGTATAGATGGTTTTGTCTGTGTGCAGCAGAGACGTCCGAATTCACGTTGTTCTGTTGTGTTCCCATTGAGCCAGTTAAATGTTCCCTGATACTGCGGTCAGCAGATGATTTTAGCCTTCATCCGTTTCTCAGCGAATGACTTAGAATTGTCTATTACTCAAATATAGACAAGCCGCATCCAGGTGGCGTGGCGGTCTATTCCATTGCCTAGCAACACGGGGATCGGCGGTTCGAATCCCCGTGTTACCTCCTGCTTGGTCGGGCGTCCCTACAGACACAATTGGCTGTGTCTGTGGGTGGGAAGCCGGATGTGGGTATGTGTCCTGGTCGCTGCACTAGCGCCTTCTCTGGTTGGTCGGGGCGCCTGTTCGGGGGGGGGGGGGGGGACTGGAGAAATAGTGTGATCCTCCCATGCGCTACGTCCCCATGGTGAAACTCCTCACTGTCAGGTGAAAAGAAGCGGCTGGCGACTCCACATGTATGGGAGGAGGCATGTGGTAGTCTGCAGCCCTCCCCGGGTCAGCAGAGGGGGTGGAGCAGAGACCGGGACGGCTCAGGAGAGTGGGGTAATTGGACGGGTACAATTGGGGAGAAAAAGGGGGAATCCCCCCCCCCCAAAAAAATCTATATAGATAAGCCAAATCCTGTGGCAGGCCTACTGGGTGGAACGCCTTACAATAAAATGTTATGCTATGATTAATACAGGTAGTAATATGTTAGGTTATGATTAATACAGGTAATAATATGTTAGGTTATGATTAATACAGGTAATAAATATGTTAGGTTATGATTAGTACAGGTAATAATATGTTAGGTTATGATTAGTACAGGTAATAATATGTTAGGCTATGATTAATACAGGTAGTAATATGTTAGGTTATGATTAACACAGGTAATAATATGTTAGGTTATGATTAGTACAGGTAGTAATATGTTAGGTTATGATTAATACAGGTAGTAATATGTTAGGTTATGATTAATACAGGTAATAATATGTTAGGCTATGATTAATACAGGTAATAATATGTTAGGTTATGATTAATACAGGTAATAAATATGTTAGGTTATGATTAGTACAGGTAATAATATGTTAGGCTATGATTAATACAGGTAATATTATGTTAGGTTATGATTAGTACAGGTAATAATATGTTAGGTTATGATTAATACAGGTAATAATATGTTAGGCTATGATTAATACAGGTAATAATATGTTAGGTTATGATTAATACAGGTAATAATATGTTAGGTTATGATTAATACAGGTAATAATATGTTAGGTTATGATTAATACAGGTAATAAATATGTTAGGTTATGATTAGTACAGGTAATAATATGTTAGGTTATGATTAATACAGGTAATATTATGTTAGGTTATGATTAGTACAGGTAATAATATGTTAGGTTATGATTAATACAGGTAATAAATATGTTAGGTTATGATTAGTACAGGTAATAATATGTTAGGCTATGATTAATACAGGTAATATTATGTTAGGTTATGATTAGTACAAGTAATAATATGTTAGGTTATGATTAATACAGGTAATAATATGTTAGGCTATGATTAATACAGGTAATAATATGTTAGGTTATGATTAATACAGGTAATAATATGTTAGGTTATGATTAATACAGGTAATAATATGTTAGGTTATGATTAATACAGGTAATAAATATGTTAGGTTATGATTAGTACAGGTAATAATATGTTAGGTTATGATTAATACAGGTAATATTATGTTAGGTTATGATTAGTACAGGTAATAATATGTTAGGTTATGATTAGTACAGGTAATAATATGTTGGACTATGATTAATACAGGTAGTAATATGTTAGGTTATGATTAGTACAGGTAATAATATGTTAGGCTATGATTAGTACAGGTAATATAGGTTATGATTAGTACAGGTAATAATATGTTAGGTTATGATTAATACAGGTAGTAATATGTTAGGTTATGATTAGTACAGGTAATAATATGTTAGGCTATGATTAGTACAGGTAATATTATGTTAGGCTATGATTAGTACAGGTAATATTATGTTAGGCTATGATTAGTACAGGTAATAAATATGTCAGGTTATGATTAGTACAGGTAATAATATGTTAGGTTATGATTAATACAGGTAATATTATGTTAGGTTATGATTAGTACAGGTAATAATATGTTAGGTTATGATTAGTACAGGTAATAATATGTTAGGTTATGATTAGTACAGGTAATATAATATGTTAGGCTATGATTAACTCAGGTAATAATATGTTAGGCTATGATTAACACAGGTAATAATATGTTAGGTTATGATTAGTACAGGTAATAATATGTTACGTTATGATTAATACAGGTAATATTATGTTAGCTTATGATTAGTACAGGTAATAATATGTTAGGCTATGATTAGTACAGGTAGTAATATGTTAGGTTATGATTAGTACAGGTAATAATATGTTAGGTTATGATTAACACAGGTAATAATATGTTAGGTTATGATTAGTACAGGTAATAATATGTTAGGTTATGATTAGTACAGGTAATAATATGTTAGGCTATGATTAACTCAGGTAATAATATGTTAGGTTATGATTAGTACAGGTAATAATATGTTAGGTTATGATTAGTACAGGTAATAATATGTTACGTTATGATTAATACAGGTAGTATTATGTTAGGTTATGATTAGTACAGGTAATAATATGTTAGGCTATGATTAGTACAGGTAATATTATGTTAGGCTATGATTAGTACAGGTAATAATATGTTACGCTATGATTAATACAGGTAGTATTATGTTAGGCTATGATTAGTACAGGTAATAATATGTTAGGCTATGATTAATACAGGTAGTATTATGTTAGGTTATGATTAGTACAGGTAATAATATGTTAGGTTATGATTAATACAGGTAATATTATGTTAGGCTATGATTAATACAGGTAATAATATGTTACGCTATGATTAATACAGGTAGTATTATGTTAGGCTATGATTAGTACAGGTAATAATATGTTAGGCTATGATTAATACAGGTAGTATTATGTTAGGTTATGATTAGTACAGGTAAGGAAGTGGTTCACAATCAAGACGAGCAGAAGAGAGAAGGGCCAGACATGGACTCAGTGACAGAGGAAACGCAGACCAAGTCTCAAGGGTTTTCCTTGATTAGTGGTGGTGGTGGTGGGTGAATGTTGGACCGGTAACACAGCATAAGGGGAAGGGAACCAAGTTAAACTAGAAAAATGCTTTTCCACAGAACAGGATTGCGAATGCTGAGCTGCTGAAAGAAATGGTGAAAGCATTGCTGAAAATGGATAAATAGGAAAAGTCAGAAAGTCACTAGCCTACCTGAAATACCTGGAAACTGAAATGGGAAATGGCTGAATATTTTAAAAGTTTTAAAGGTATAAAAAACTGAAAAATGTGCCATAATGTGCTAAATACATGAATAGTTTGATGGTTGAATGGTTTCTTTAGTTTAAAGTATGAAAAAGTGGAAGTGGTGCAAAGATTTCAAAGTGCTCCCAGTCCCATTACAAACACACACAACAAGGCTGGAACAAAGCTTGCAAGCATTTGCAGCAATGGTCTATGTATGGAAAAGGTTTGATAGTCTGAAATATGTGACCCCCCCCCCTGCTGGTAAAAGAGTCCCCCCCAAGTAGGCCTAGGTCATTGAACCGCAAAACCTGATCTGACCATTGTTCTTCTAAAAGAAGAAAAAAGAGCTACAGTACATCAGAAGAAATGGTCTTTATTTGTCACGGGACATCAATGTCCCCTTCAAGAATGGTCCCACATATATCTCATGTTAAATAGCCTACTATTTTCACTGCAAATTTACAAAACAAAACAACATATTACATCACTTTGTACGAGGTAAAAAGTTGAATTTTGTGAAATTAAAAAAGTATAATCATAGGGAAATTAATTTCCAAAATAGAACTGTAGATGAATATTGTAAATTGACAAGTTCTGGAAATAATTCAGGTCAGAGGGAAGGATGGTCTCATTACGCTAGAGAAATTGTGACTGTAGCCTACCTACAAATTGATATGTGATGTCACAATAGGACTGAACATTCTAACAGGCAAAGTGTATGGCAGAATTGCTAAACTTTAGAGCTGAATTGTTCAAAAACTATAAAATATTTTTAAAAGCTGAATAGGATTCTGAAAGAGCCGAACTGTTTAAGCTTTAAATGGGGTTTCTAGCTCAAAAAAATGAAGGAGGAGATACAGTTCAAAGGTGATGAGGGTTTCAACCTTTCCCCATAGACTTCCATTGTTTTGAAAAAGTAGAAAAAGCTTAATATGTCTAAAAGTATAAAAGATTTCAAAAAACCGAAATGTGAGCCTTAATGGGCTTAAAGAGATGGACATTTTGATACCTGAATGGTTTCAGTGGCTAAAAGTATGAATGAGTAAAAGAGGTGGAGAGGTTGCAAAAGTCCCCCATTGACTCCTATTCAAAAAATGGCTGAAAAAAGTTGAATATTTCAAAAAGTTCAAAAGGTATGAAAAATCTGAAAGGGGAGCACTGATGTCCTTGAGTTGAACATTTTGATAGTTGAATGGTTTCAGTAGCTAAAAGAATGAAGGAGCTACAAAGTGTCAAGAAATGGGCGGATGAAAAATAAATAAATAAATAAATAAAGGACTGCAGAGCAATAGTGTGGATGCCCCCAGCACTCACACTAATAAAACCACGTCTGTAGAAGTTATGTGAGAGAAAAAATTTATCCTGACGGCCTGAGTCCTGTAGGGGAGGGAGGTACTTTAATGAGGAGCTGTACTGATGATGGATAAAACCCATTTCTCTTCCATCTCAGGTGAGCTGAGGCTTAACTCGGGTCCACAAAGGATTAAGAGGTGAGAGCTGGAACCCGGGGACAAGGCTGTGTTCTGTAGAAGCACTCAGCAGTCTTGCACTCGGTCCAGAGACTAGCG
Source organism: Lampris incognitus (assembly GCF_029633865.1). Classification (NCBI taxonomy): domain Eukaryota; kingdom Metazoa; phylum Chordata; class Actinopteri; order Lampriformes; family Lampridae; genus Lampris; species Lampris incognitus. Next base: position 151,929,772 of record NC_079211.1, on the reverse strand, counting down.
GGTAGACGGTGAAGTGTTGGCAGGATTAGGATAATGGCAATAACTCACTGTTGATATTGACTCCATATATCGTTTCCATGGTGTTTTATTGAGGTGAACTTTGGATTCTATCCTGATACACAGTTTTATGTAAATGAATGATAAAGAGACTCTGTTACCGGGGGCGTCTGGGTAGTGTAGCGGTCTTTTCCGTTGCCGACCAACACGGGGATCACCGGTTCGAATCCCCGTGTTACCTCCGGCTTAGTCGGGCGTCCCTACAGACACAATTGGCCGTGTCTGCGCGTGTGAAGCCGGATGTGGGTATGTGTCTTGGTTGCTGCACTAGCGCCTCCTCTGGTTGGTCGGGACGCCTGTTCGGGGGAGAGGGGGGAATAGCGTGATCCTCCCACGTGCTACGTCCCCCTGGTGAAACTCCTCACTGTCAGGTGAGAAGAAGCGGCTGGTGACTCCACATGTATGGGAGGAGACATGTGGTAGTCTGCAGCCCTCCCCGGGTCAGCAGAGGGGGTGGAGCAGAGACCGGGACGGCTCGGAGGAGTGGGGTAATTGGCCAAGTACAGTTGGGAAGAAAAGGGAGGAAATTCCAAAAAAAAAAAAAGAGAACCTGTTACCTAAAAGTTCTCACAAAATAAAGTATGAAATATTTGAGGGAGTATTTTAAAACTGGTTTTGGTTTGGTATTATACTTTACATTACCAAACACGTCAATGTGACGGGTTCTTAAACATGGTATTTTTTATATGTAAGCAAATAGTACAATGATATACACTACCGTTCAAAAGTTTGGGATCACCCAAACAATTTTGTGTTTTCCATGAAAAGTCACACTTATTCACCACCATATGTTGTGAAATGAATAGAAAATAGAGTCAAGACATTGACAAGGTTAGAAATAATGATTTGTATTTGAAATAAGATTTTTTTTACATCAAACTTTGCTTTCGTCAAAGAATCCTCCATTTGCAGCAATTACAGCATTGCAGACCTTTGGCATTCTAGCTGTTAATTTGTTGAGGTAATCTGGAGAAATTGCACCCCACGCTTCCAGAAGCAGCTCCCACAAGTTGGATTGGTTGGATGGGCACTTCTTTGAACAGATTGAGTTTCTGGAGCATCACATTTGTGGGGTCAATTAAACGCTCAAAATGGCCAGAAAAAGAGAACTTTCATCTGAAACTCGACAGTCTATTCTTGTTCTTAGAAATGAAGGCTATTCCATGCGAGAAATTGCTAAGAAATTGAAGATTTCCTACACCGGTGTGTACTACTCCCTTCAGAGGACAGCACAAACAGGCTCTAACCAGAGTAGAAAAAGAAGTGGGAGGCCGCGTTGCACAACTGAGCAAGAAGATAAGTACATTAGAGTCTCTAGTTTGAGAAACAGACGCCTCACAGGTCCCCAACTGGCATCTTCATTAAATAGTACCTGTTAGAGCCTGTTTGTGCTGTCCTCTGAAGGGAGTAGTACACACCGGTGTAGGAAATCTTCAATTTCTTAGCAATTTCTCGCATGGAATAGCCTTCATTTCTAAGAACAAGAATAGACTGTCGAGTTTCAGATGAAAGTTCTCTTTTTCTGGCCATTTTGAGCGTTTAATTGACCCCACAAATGTGATGCTCCAGAAACTCAATCTGCTCAAAGAAGTGCCCATCCAACCAATCCAACTTGTGGGAGCTGCTTCTGGAAGCGTGGGGTGCAATTTCTCCAGATTACCTCAACAAATTAACAGCTAGAATGCCAAAGGTCTGCAATGCTGTAATTGCTGCAAATGGAGGATTCTTTGACGAAAGCAAAGTTTGATGTAAAAAAAATCGTATTTCAAATACAAATCATTATTTCTAACCTTGTCAATGTCTTGACTCTATTTTCTATTCATTTCACAACATATGGTGGTGAATAAGTGTGACTTTTCATGGAAAACACAAAATTGTTTGGGTGATCCCAAACTTTTGAACGGTAGTGTATATCAATATGGTTCTGTGCAGTATCTTAGCTGTTCCTAGGACCGCACTCTTCTGGACAGAGACCTCAGATGTTGTTCCTGGAATCTGCTGGAGCCGCTCTCCCAGTTTGGGAGTCACAGCCCCTCGTGCTCCTATTACATGACATGACATGACATGACATTACACGACAGTCATTTAGCCGACGCTTTTATCCAAAGTGACTTACAACCGGTGCATCATTTACTGTAGGAAGTCAGGAGAACTACTAGTCATCAGAGGTCATAAGTGCATCTAAACAAGCATCTAAGAGCAAAACCAGTGCTAAAGTAAAAGAGCAAGAAAGAGGTTTTTTTTTAAATGAGTGAATACAATAAGTGGTAAGAACAAGTAACAGGGTAGTAGTTCTTGAAGAGGTGAGTTTTCAACCTGCGCTGAAAGATGGGCAGCGACCCCGCTGTCCTGACATCAGTGGGGAGTTCATTCCATCACTGTGGGACCAGGACAGAACAGAACCGGGACCGGGTCAATCGGCAGCAGGGGCCTCTGAGCAACAGGGCAACCAGGGGTCCCGAGGCAGCAGAGCGAAGTGGTGGGGCGGGGGTGTAGGGCTTGACCGTGGCCTGGAGATAGGAAGGAGCTGTTCCTTTCACTGCCCTGTAGACCAGCACCAGAGTCTTAAACTGGATGGGAGCAGCTCCTGGGAGCCAGTGTAGGGACATAAGAAGGGGAGGTGTGTGGGAGAACTTAGGGTGGTTGAACACCAGACGAGCTGCAGCTTTCTGAACAAGCTCCAGAGGTCTGATGGCCGACGCCGGGGGGCCAGCAAGGAGGGAGTTGCTGTAGTCCAACCGGGAGGTGACCAGAGCCTGGATGAGCAGCTGTGCCGTCTCGTCGGTGAGGAATGGGTGAATCCTCCTGATGTTATAGAGGAGAAATCTGCAGGAGCGAGCAACTGATGTAACGTTTTCAGCAAACGACAGTTGGTCATCCAGGATCACACCCAGATTCCTCACAGTCTGAGTCGGCGTCACCACGGTGTTGTCATGGTGATGGCCAGGTCTCGGTGCAGGCAACCTTTCCCCGGGAGGAACATCAGCTCTGTCTTGTCCAGACTGAGCTTCAGGTGGTGTGTCGCCATCCACTCTGAGATGTCAGTCAAGCACACAGCAATGTGTGTCTCTACTTGTGGAATGCCTGTGTTGCCACCGGGACTACTGTGGATTTCACTTTCCATCTGGTCTAGTTCTTCCCTCAGCCCTTTGTGTTTTTTTGTTTGTTTGGTTTTTTTTCAAATTTATTTCTGATTTTTCCCTTTTTCCCCCAATTTAGTGGCCAATCGATCCCTATTTTAATTCAAACACCCACCCTCGAACCACTGCTTTTTCCCCACACACACAGACGCATTCATGTGACGAACACAAGCCGACTCCGCCCCCTCCCGAAGACAACGCTGCCAATTATTGCTGCTTCATCGAGTCCGGCCATGGTCGGATCTGACAAGACCGGGGCGCGAATCCCGGTCCCCAGTGGGCAACTGCATCGACACCAAGCCGATGCTTAGACCGCTACACCACCACGGACCCTGCCTTTTGTGTTTCTCTAGCTTCTCATGCTCTTTCTTCCTGATGTTGCCGTCGCTCAGGATTTCTACATGGATTACGACTGCTGTCTTCTGTTCCTTGTGGACCACCACAGAGTCTGGTTGGTGAGCCAGCACCTGCTCGTCAGTCTGGAACTTGAAGTCCCACAGGATGTTCGCTCTGCCATTCTCAACCACCTTTGATGGTGTCTCCCATTTGGACTTGGGATTTTATATATATATATAGTGTATATATATATATATATATATATATATACACACCACTTTTTTTCAGACCAAGTACAAGTACTTACATTTGAGTACTTGCTGATACCGAGTACCGATATGAGTACTTAATAATGCCATTACACTTCTTACAATTACTTTGAAAAGACAGGATGTTGGTGGAGGATGAGCGACAGGCGTCGTGTTGGTTCGTCAGTTGTTTTATCAAATTGCTTGTGTTGAAAGAGCTAGTTTTTTGGGGTTTTTTTTTTTTTTACTCCATGGTGGTGTAGCGGTCTAAGCTTAGGCTTTGTGTCGATGCAGCTGCCCACTGGGGACGGGTTCGTGGCCCGGTCTCGTCAGATCCGACTATGGCCGGACTACGTTAAATACACTTATTGTAAGTCGCTTTGGATAAAAGCGTCGGCTAAATGACTGTAATGTAATGTAATGTAATATATACATATATGTGTGTGTGTGTGTATATATATATATATATATGTACTGTATATACAGTGCATCCGGAAAGTATTCACACCCCTTCACTTTCCCCACATTTTGTTCTGTTACAGCCTTATCCAAAATGGATTAAATTCCTTTTTTTTCTCATCAATCTACACACAATACCCCATAATGACAAAGTGGAAAAAGTTTTGTAGAAATTTTTGCAAATTTATTAAAAATAAAAAACTGAACTATTGCATGTACATAAGTATTCACTCCCTTTGCTATGACACTCAAAATTGAGCTCAGGTTCATCCTGTTTCCACTGATCATCCTTGAGATGTTTCTACACCTTGACTTGAGTCCACCTGGAGTAAATTCAATGGATGGGACATGATTTGGAAAGGCACACACCTGTCTATGTAAGGTCCCACTGTTGACAGTGCATGTCAGAGCAGAAACCAAGCCATGAAGTCAAAGGAATTGTCTGTGGACCTCCGAGACAGGATTGTATCAAGGCACAGATCTGGGGAAGGGTACAAAACATTTCCACAGCTTTGAAGGTCCCGAAGAGCACAGTGGTCTCCATCATTCGTAAATGGAAGAAGTTTGGATCCACCAGGACTCTTCCTAGAGCTGGCCACCCAGCCAAACTGAGCAATCGGGGGAGAAGGGCCTTGGTCAGGGAGGTGACCAAGAACCCGATGGTCACTCTGACAGAGCTCCAACGTTCCTCTGTGGAGATGGGAGAACCTTCCAGAAGGACAACCATCTCTGCAGCACTCCACCAATCAGGCCTTTATGGTAGAGTGGCCAGACGGAAGCCTCTGCTCAGTAAAAGGCACATGATAGCCCGCTTGGAGTTCGCCAGAAAGCACCTAAAGGACTCTCGGACCATGAGAAACAAGATTCTCTGGTCTGATGAAACCAAGATTGAACTCTTTGGCCTGAATGCCAAACGTCACGTCTGGAGGAAACCAGGCACCTCTCACCACCTTGCTAATACCATCCCTACAGTGAAGCATGGTGGTGGCAGCATCATGCTGTGGGGATGTTCTTCAGCGGCAGGAACTGGGAGACTAGTCAGGATCGAGGGAAAGATGGATGGAGCAAAGTACAGAGAGATCCTTGATGAAAACCTGCTCCAGAGCGCTCAGGACCTCAGACTGGGGCGAAGGTTTACCTTTCAACACGACAACGACCCTAAGCACACAGCCAAGACAACGAAGGAGTGGCTTCGGGACAAGTCTGTGAATGTCCTTGAGTGGCCCAGCCAGAGTCCAGACTTGAACCCCATTGAACATCTCTGGAAAGACCTGAAAATAGCTGTGCAGCGATGCTCCCCATCTAACCTTACAGAGCTGGAGAGGATCTGCAGAGAAGAATGGGAGAAATACCCCAAATATAGGTGTGCCAAGCTTGTAGCTTCATACCCAAGAAGACTTGAGGCTGTAATCGCTGCCAAGGGTGCCTCAACCAAGTACTGAGTAAAGGGTGTGAATACTTATGTACATGCAATATTTCAGTTTTTTATTTTTAATAAATTTGCAAAAATTTCTACAAAACCTTTTTCACTTTGTCATTATGGGGTATTGTGTGTAGATTGATGAGAGAAAAAAAAGGAATTTAATCCATTTTGGAGTAAAGCTGTACCATAACAACATGTGGGGAAAGTGAAGGGGTGTGAATACTTTCTGGATGCACTGTATATAATATGTATCAGTATCAATGTAGGAAAAGAACTTGTAATACATAGCAGTACAAGCTTGTTTTGTGCGTCGCACACTCATCAGCTGCTAATGTGATTCAACAAAGAAAAAAAATTCCGTGTTGATATTCCGCTGCTCATTAGTTGTTTATCAACATCACTGACGGTTTCCATAAAAAAAACCCACTATATATATATATATGTGTGTGTGTGTGTGTATATATGTATGTATATATAGACAGATAGATAGCGTTTTTTTCCGAAACAGTCCATGGTGTTGTGAGGAGCGGAATATCAACACGGATACAGCAAGAAAGAATTTAATACATTGCAGTACAGGCCTGTTTCATGTGTCTCGGACACATGAAACAGGCCTGTACTGCAATGTATTAAAATCTTCCTTCCTGTATCCGTGTAGATATATATGTATATATATATATGTGTTTATATATATATGTGTGTGTGTGTGTGTGTGTGTGTGTGTGTATATATATACACTACCGTTCAAAAGTTTGGGATCACCCAAACAATTTTGTGTTTTCCATGAAAAGTCACACTTATTCACCACCATATGTTGTGAAATGAATAGAAAATAGAGTCAAGACATTGACAAGGTTAGAAATAATGATTTGTATTTGAAATAAGATTTTTTTTACATCAAACTTTGCTTTCGTCAAAGAATCCTCCATTTGCAGCAATTACAGCATTGCAGACCTTTGGCATTCTAGCTGTTAATTTGTTGAGGTAATCTGGAGAAATTGCACCCCACGCTTCCAGAAGCAGCTCCCACAAGTTGGATTGGTTGGATGGGCACTTCTTTGAGCAGATTGAGTTTCTGGAGCATCACATTTGTGGGGTCAATTAAACGCTCAAAATGGCCAGAAAAAGAGAACTTTCATCTGAAACTCGACAGTCTATTCTTGTTCTTAGAAATGAAGGCTATTCCATGCGAGAAATTGCTAAGAAATTGAAGATTTCCTACACCGGTGTGTACTACTCCCTTCAGAGGACAGCACAAACAGGCTCTAACAGGTACTATTTAATGAAGATGCCAGTTGGGGACCTGTGAGGCGTCTGTTTCTCAAACTAGAGACTCTAATGTACTTATCTTCTTGCTCAGTTGTGCAACGCGGCCTCCCACTTCTTTTTCTACTCTGGTTAGAGCCAGTTTGTGCTGTACTCTGAAGGGAGTAGTACACACCGGTGTAGGAAATCTTCAATTTCTTAGCAATTTCTCGCATGGAATAGCCTTCATTTCTAAGAACAAGAATAGACTGTCGAGTTTCAGATGAAAGTTCTCTTTTTCTGGCCATTTTGAGCGTTTAATTGACCCCACAAATGTGATGCTCCAGAAACTCAATCTGCTCAAAGAAGTGCCCATCCAACCAATCCAACTTGTGGGAGCTGCTTCTGGAAGCGTGGGGTGCAATTTCTCCAGATTACCTCAACAAATTAACAGCTAGAATGCCAAAGGTCTGCAATGCTGTAATTGCTGCAAATGGAGGATTCTTTGACGAAAGCAAAGTTTGATGTAAAAAAAATCTTATTTCAAATACAAATCATTATTTCTAACCTTGTCAATGTCTTGACTCTATTTTCTATTCATTTCACAACATATGGTGGTGAATAAGTGTGACTTTTCATGGAAAACACAAAATTGTTTGGGTGATCCCAAACTTTTGAACGGTAGTGTATATATATATATATATATATATATATATATATATATATGATCATATCTTAGTTGCTGCATTATGTATGAGTTGGAGGGGGTGGAGAGATTTTTGATTTAGGCAGGAATAAAGAGAATCTCAGTAGATGAGAGGAAAGGGTAAAAGTCCTTTTCCAAATTGATGAACGATAAAATCTGTCGGGTTGTGGAAATGGTTCTCAGCTGGAGCAGACATGAACAATCAGCAGTAAGGTCAGCATCAGAAATGGATCCTGTGCTGCTGAGAAAAATAGTTCATCTGGCTTGATACAGTATTAACCGAGGCCTGCCAGCTCATTCTAAATCAGGTTTAGGATATTATGGGGGTCAAGTTGTACTATTCCTGTTTTTGTATTTAAAGCTAATGCACTTATAAGACAGCTGTTGGGACATGGACATGTCATGTCAGCGGTGTGTTCTTACAGTTTGGCTAACTTAGCTGAGTTTCTGCGTTTCCTTCAGCGTTGGTCATTTAAAGTGGCATATCATCAGCCTAGCAGTAATTAGCAATTTTAATTAGTAAGTTTTTTTTAAATCAAAAAGATCATATTTCAGGGACGTCTGGGTAGCATGGCGGTCAATTCTGTTGGCTGCCAACATGGGGATCGCCAGTTCAAATCCCTGTGTTACCTCTGGCTTGGTCAGGCATCCCTACAGACGCAATTGGCCGTGTCTGTGGGTGGGAAGCTGGATGTGGGTATGTGTCCTAGTCGCTGCACTAGCACTTCCTGGTTGGTCGGGGCGCCTGTTCAGGGGGGAGGGGGAACTGGGGGGAATAGCTTGATCCTCCCACAAACTACGTCGCCCTGGTGAAACTCCCCACTGTCAGGTGAAAAGAAGCGGCTGGTGACTCCACATGTATGGGAGGAAGCTTGGGTAGTCTGCAGCCCTCCCTGGATCAGCAGAGGTGGTGGAGCAGCGACCAGGACAGCTCAGAGAGTGAGGTGATTGGCCGAGTAGAATTGGGGAGAAAAAAAAAGGATCATATTGCAGTTGTGATTCATTTGGTGGTAAATGTTGTTTTCTGGGAGGTTGATAGACAGATAGGAAGTTGATGGAGGTTGAGAGACAAGACATTGATGGAGGATGAGAGATAGGAAGTTGATGAAGGATAAGAGACAGAATGTTGATGGAGGATGAGAGACAGGACACTGATGGAGGTTGAGAGACAGGACGTTGATGGAGGATGAGAGACAGGACGTTCATGGAGGATTAGAGACAGGATGTTGATGGAGGATGAGAGACAGGACGTTGATGGAGCATGAGAGACAGGATGTTGATGGAGGATGAGAGACAGGACGTTGATGGAGGATGAGAGACAGGATGTTGATGGAGAATCAGAGACAGGACGTTGATGGAGCATGAGAGACAGGATGTTGATGGAGGATGAGAGACAGGATGTTGATGGAGGATGAGAGACAGGATGTTGATGGAGGATGAGAGACAGGACGTTGATGGAGCATGAGAGACAGGATATTGATGGAGGATGAGAGGCAGGACGTTGATGGAGGATGAGAGATAGGACGTTGATGGAGGATGAGAGGTAGGACATTGATGGAGGATGAGAGGCAGGACGCTGATGGAGGATGAGAGACAGGACATTGATGGAGGATGAGAGACAGGATGTCGATGGAGGATGAGAGGCAGGACGTTGAGAGACAGGACGTTGATGGAGGATGAGAGACAGGACGTTGATGGAGGATGAGAGACAGGACGTTGTTGGAGGATGAGAGACAGGGTGTTGATGGAGGATGAGAGACAGGACGTTGATGGAGGATGAGAGACAGGACGGTGATGGAGGATGAGAGACAGGACGTTGATGGAGGATGAGAGACAGGACGCTGATGGAGGATGAGAGACAGGACGTTGATGGAGGATGAGAGACAGGATGTTGATGGAGGATGAGAGACAGGATGTTGATGGAGGATGAGAGGCTGGACGTTGATGGAGGATGAGAGGCAGGACGTTGATGGAGGATGAGAGACAGGACGTTGATGGGTTGATGGAGGATGAGAGACAGGATATTGATGGAGGATGAGAGGCAGGACGTTGATGGAGGATGAGAGACAGGACGTTGATGGAGGATGAGAGACAGGACGTTGATGGGTTGATGGAGGATGAGAGACAGGATATTGATGGAGGATGAGAGGCAGGACGTTGATGGAGGATGAGAGACAGGACGTTGATGGAGGATGAGAGACAGGACGTTGATGGAGGATGAGAGACAGGATGTTGATGGAGGATGAGGCAGGACGTTGAGAGACAGGACATTGATGGAGGATGAGAGACAGGATGTTGATGGAGGATGAGAGACAGGATGTTGATTGAGGATGAGAGACAGGGTGTTGATGGACGATGAGAGACAGGACGTTGATGGAGGATGAGAGACAGGATGTTGATGGAGGATGAGAGACAGGGTGTTGATGGAGGATGAGAGACAGGACGTTGATGGAGGATGAGAGACAGGACGGTGATGGAGGATGAGAGACAGGATGTTGATGGAGGATGAGAGACAGGACGTTGATGGAGGATGAGAGACAGGACGTTGATGGAGAATGAGAGACAGGACGTTGGTGGAGGATGAGAGACAGGGTGTTGATGGAGGATGAGAGACAGGACGTTGATGGAAGATGAGAGACAGGAGGTTGATGGAGGATGAGAGACAGGGTGTTGATGGAGGATGAGAGGCAGGACGATGATGGAGGATGAGAGACAGGACGTTGATTGAGGATGAGAGACAGGACGGTGATGGAGGATGAGAGACAGGGTGTTGATGGAGGATGAGAGACAGGATGTTGATGGAGGATGAGAGGCAGGACGATGATGGAGGATGAGAGACAGGACGTTGATTGAGGATGAGAGACAGGACGGTGATGGAGGATGAGAGACAGGAAGAGGAGAGTGATGACATGAAACCCTTGCCAGTGGTTTAGGTACACACTAAGGACCCAAGTCCGCTGAATCATGAAGTGACTCGTTTTCAGGGTCCTTACATAAACCTGTCCCGATAAGACCGTCAAACCAACTGCACTTTCATTTCTATGAAAGACGAGCGCTTGAGAATCAACAAAGCATGTCTGTCCTTAAAGGCTTTTTTTTTTAATCCTGGCTGTGATGTTTTCTTCTTGTTTTTATCTGAGTCACTTTCTCTTCGGCATTGTCGTATGCGGGGTTCGGGGGCGGCCAGATCTGTTCTGGCGGCGCCTCTGTGCTGCTGAAGGCGACTGGTCCCGGCCAGGCGTTTTACATTCAGCAGTTATCCTCAACTTGGCTCCAGCGGCCAGCCTTCCACTCACCGCTGGACAGGAATATTTAATGCACGCCGTCTTGTTTGATTCGCCACTTGAAAGGCTTTGCTGTAAACGGCGAGGCGAGGGTAATGTGATTTAGGAGAGCGTTAACACCAGGGGGTCATATCATCCAGCCACCGCTGTTGTCTGTTTTTCAATTATCCTTCAATAGGCGGCTGTCCGGAGGAGATTAATTCTATTATACTGATGAAGCATCTAACAGGGTTTTTTTCATCTGTTTTATCCCCCCCCAAAAAACTCTGGCTGGTCTGAACTTTTTGAAGCAAAATGGACGTGTCACAGGTTTGTCCTCCTTAATAAGGCCTTCAAAAGTGAAAGGTGTTTCCCTCCTCGAGTGTGCTCGGCACCAAGGAAAAAGATGATTTTCATCTCATCTCTCCCAGTGCAGCTGCTCCAATTGTTCTGAACAAGTATCAGCGTTATCGTCCCTCAAAGGAAGACCCAATTACACTTTGTCCGTTTAATTCTCCCTGCTGGCTGGATCTGAATCTGCCCCTCACGTCAGGCCTCTATCTGTTGATCACATCGCTTAATCTCGGCAAGACACTTAGACCGTCTCTCAGACTCACGGAGGAACGTACATGTCGCTTTCCGAGGCTCTGTGGAGCCATTTCTCCGGACGAACACGTGACTTGTGTCTAACACCTGTTGTCTAGGCTGGGACGGATGGGGGTGCACAGACAATTCGGAGGCGTATTCCTACGGCTTCCAGCTCCTCTCCACCCTGCTGCTGTGTCTCAGCAACCTGATGTTCGTCCCGCCGGTGGCCATCGCCGTCCGCAGCCATTACCTCCTGGAGGCCTCGGTCTACATCTTCACCATGTTCTTCTCCACCGTAAGCGACTCGCACAAAGTCAGCCTGCAAATGACAGCCGAAAAGTCCCCGAGATTGTTGTTGTTTTTCTTGTGTGACGCTGCTCAGCAGCTTCCCCGTCTGGCCCAGAGCTAGAAATAATGCCCAGTTTTCTTTCCTCCTCTGCGTTCCTGGCAGTTTTACCATGCGTGCGACCAGCCGGGGATCGTGGTGTTCTGCATCATGGAGTATGACGTCCTGCAGTTCTGCGACTTCCTCGGCTCCCTCATGTCGGTGTGGGTCACCGTCATCGCCATGGCCAGGCTCAAGTCCATCATCAAGCAGGTATGTGCCTGACCCGTATCCAGGAACCAGAATTTGAATAGGGTTTTGTTTGCAGCAGCAGACTTCATACACTCTTCCACCAGTGGCTTTCCATGACGTTTCCATGACTTCTCAAAGCTTCTAGCCTGATTTCCATGACCAAAAAACTGTTGTTAGAGGCGCCCCCGAAAAGGTGCGTTTTTAGAGGCGCCCCCGAAAAGGTGCGTTTTTAGAGGCGCCCCCGAAAAGGTGCGTTTTTAGAGGCGCCCCCAAAAAGGTGCGTTTTTAGAGGCGCCCCCGAAAAGGTGCGTTTTTAGAGGCGCCCCCAAAAAGGTGCGTTTTTAGAGGCGCCCCCGAAAAGGTGCGTTTTTAGAGGCGCCCCCGAAAAGGTGCGTTTTTAGAGGCGCCCCCGAAAAGGTGCGTTTTTAGAGGCGCCCCCAAAAAGGTGCGTTTTTAGAGGCGCCCCCGAAAAGGTGCGTTTTTAGAGGCGCCCCCAAAAAGGTGCGTTTTTAGAGGCGCCCCCGAAAAGGTGCGTTTCCACAATGTGTGTGTTGTAGAAGTCAGTATTCACCCACTCTTCTCTCAACAACTTTTACAAGCCATATGTTTTCCCCCGCATTTCCTCCCCAGTTGTATCCGGCCAATCACCCCGCTCTCCCGAGTCGTCCCGGTCTCTGCTCCACCCCTCTGCTGAGCCGGGGAGGCTGCAGACTACCACATGTCTCCTCCCATACATGTGGAGTCACCAGCCGCTTCTTTTCACCTGACAGTGAGGAGTTTCACCAGGGGGACGTAGCGCGTGGGAGGGTCACGCTATTGAACCCAGTTCCCCCTCCCCCCTGAACAGAGGTGGAGAAACCCGGTCCAGAAAGTAAAAACCCTAACCGTGTCTTTACTCCATCCATCAATTAAACCAGCTGATTTGGGAAACTAGTCAGCGCAACCTGAAGGTTCAGTACATGGGTGGAGTAAAGACACAGTTAGGGTTTTTACTTTCTGGACCGGGTTTTTCCACCTCTGCCCCTGAGCAGGCGCCCTGACCGACCAGAGGAGGCGCTAGTGCAGCGACCAGGACGCATATGCCCCTTTTCCATGGTACTGGCTCAACTCGACTCTACTCTGTTCGACTCTACTCGCTTTACTTTTTTGGGATGTGGTTTCCACTGCAGATAGTACCCCCTCACGGCGACGCCCTGCTGGTCATTTGTGGGCGTGTTGACTAGTTTTTTTTTAAAGATTTTATTTATATTTAAATAAACATAAATCAGTATACATATGTTGATATTTATATGTTATGTATGTATTTATCGTGGTATCCTCGTGTCTGGTCAGACTGGATGGCAGGGGGTCGAGCGGAGGCCATCAGAGCATGTGACCGGGCAGCGCCATGGTGGACAGTTGTTGAGCATGTTTTTCGGCAGCCGGCATCATAGCTGATGATGCCGACCGACCGACCGACTGATTTTCCCGTCACCTTTTAGTATCGGCTCAGCTCACTTGGAACCTCGACGGAGGTGGTACCAAAAGAAGTACCAGGTACCTGGTATCCCTAACGTCTGCCACTGGAAAACCAGGAAAGCCAGTAGAGTTGAGTGGAGCCGGTACCATGCAGTGGAAAAGGGGCATTACCCACATCCGGCTTCCCACCCGCATGGCCAGTTGTATCTGTAGGGGCGCCCGATCAAGCTGGAGGTAATGCGGGGTTTTGAACAGGCGATCCTTGTGTTGGTAGTCAACGAAATAGACCGCTACACTACCCGGACGCCCTACAAGCCATGTTTTATACTTGTCCATTTTGAGCCACTGATGGTCGGAGCTGCACATCATCCAGTGTACTGCTGACAAGTTAGCAAGCTGTCACACAAAGCTAGCCAGCAGAGGCACACACACACACACACACACAAACACACACACACACACACACACACACACACACACACACACACGATGGGGACGCCGGAGCCACTGTGTCGTGGTTCCATGTGCCGTGACTCGGTGTTTTTCCAGGTGGTCAGTAAATCTTCCCAGTTGGTGCTGCTCTACTCAGCTTTCCATAACTTTTCCAAACCTGGAAATTGTAGTTACACATTTCCTGACTTTTCCATGTTTTTCATGACCTGCACGAACCCTGAATGAATTTGTGCCAGGGAGCAGTTTGACCCGGTGGGCCGCTCACGCAGGCCGCATCAGAACCAAGAAAGGTCAAGCGGGTGGAGTCAGGAGGAGGAACAGAAACACGCAGTGTCTCCTCCTTTCAGCGGGACGGCGTTGTTGGGCATCGGTGTTGCGAGTGTGAACGCGGGCCGCTTGGATGTGACCGTGTGTCCACTGGGGGGGCGCTGAGCCGTCTGCAGCTCGGCAGTACCCCACTCTGCACTGCGAAGGGGTGGTGGAATTAAACCCACACAGCGAGAGGGATTACTGTAATGTGTGTGTGTGTGTGTGTGTGTGTGTGTGTGTGTGTGTGTGTGTGTGTTACTGGAGGAGGAGGAGGAGGAGGAGGAGGACTTGGTAGTAAAGCAGAGTTATTTAATGAGTAACGTGCACAAAGCCTTTTTGTGGCAGTGGAATTGAGAGATCAATTAGTGGGCAGCAGATGTGCATGCTGGGAAGATGCCTGGTGGGGGACATGTCTGGTGGGGGACATGTCTGCTGGGGGACATTTCTGCTGGGGACACGTCTGGTGGGGGACATGTCTGGTGGGGGACATGTCTGCTAGGGGACATGTCTGGTGGGGGACATTTCTGCTGGGGACATGTCTGGTGGGGGACATGTCTGCTGGGGGACATGTCTGGTGGGGGACATGTCTGGTGGGGGACATGTCTGGTGGGGGACATGTCTGCTAGGGGACATGTCTGGTGGGGGACATTTCTGCTGGGGACATGTCTGGTGGGGGACATGTCTGCTAGGGGACATGTCTGGTGGGGGACATGTCTG